>NC_084614.1:28537002-28674502 GCF_033978795.1 Nerophis ophidion | reverse complement strand
TTTACAGGAACAAATATGACTCACAAGTGTAACTTACATTAAAGTTGTCCTTGTTCCAGCCTTGGGAAGTCTTCAGCCAGCTGCGGTTTAGCTCACTCAGCTCCAGAATGGGCTGCACCTTTAGCCGCACGGATTCTCCAGATTGACGGATCATCCCCACAATCTCATCCCTGCTCCTTTCCTCAACCTTGATCCCATTGATCTCGACCAGCCTGTCTCCTGGCACCAGACCCAGAGCCCGGTCCTTGGTGTCAGCACCAGGCTCTGCAAAGTGCACCACTCGCCGACACACGCCTCCATCAGACTGTCTGTCCAGCATGGTGGTCCTCCTCAAAGAGAAGCCAAAATCCCCAGTGTTGCGCCGCTTTAGTTTCAGTTCTCTGGGATCTGGTATTGGTGGAGCAACCAGTACAGGCAACTGCAGGTCAACTCCTGGGAAGGTCTTTTCCACCAGTTCGGGTATGTGAATCCTGTGTAAGATTTGTAGTTTGCTGCCTTGGTAAAAGTACTTATATTTCTGCCCACAAACGCTTGAAGCATCATTGTTTCTCTGGGAGGGACTCGGATACTTGGCTAATTCCTCAAACTTAGCCGCTCTCTCCCTTACAGAGCTGCCTATTTGGTTGTGGTCCACTCCCTCCATCTCGTCACCGGGTCCCACATCCTGTGCTAAGGTGTTGTAGCTGTTAAGGCGTTCAGCATCCAGATCGGTCAGGCTGAGATCCAGGCTGCTTGCCACCTTAATGGGAATAGGACTTGAGATCTCCAACTTGCTCCTTAGTTCCTTCTTGGAGCTCCCCCGATTCAGGTGAAAGAAGCCACGACGTATGCTCATTTCTTCCAGACTCTTCAACTCAGCCGGTGACATACGCTCTTTCTTGTCCTTTTTGTCTTTCTTTTCCTTCTTGCCAAAATCCTTCTCTTTTTCTTTGTCCTTCTTTATCAAATGAAACATGTTTCTAGGGGCCTGCAGTTGGAAGTGTTTACAACCAGAAATTGTTGATATCCGTCATGCACCAGAACACATCAGACAACGTGAACTATAAGGGAAATAGATGGGGGGAAATGCAATTTTAATTAGTTTTCTAAAAATAATTAACGTGCAGGGATGAATTTTGCATTTATGTAATGTCCATTTAAATCAGAAATTAAATACAAACAATGCACCATGCTATTGATAACATAAATGACCACTGACCTACAATTGAATCTGTTATTATTGACACACACTCATGTCAGTCACAACGTGCTCTCCCACACAATCTAATGACATGCACTAAAAGAGATATACTAACAATTCTGCCTTTAACATGCTGAGTTTTAAATATTTTCATTCCGGTGGACGTAGTTTGCAGTTGTGTAGCGATTCCAATACTTTGCCCATCCCAAACAGCTAAATACACTTATTTCAGTATATGTGTTTTTGTATTTTATAGCAAACTGCAACCACCACTCAAATTTTACTCTATTCTATTCTATTCTATAAATGACATATCTGATCGTGGCAATGAAAACTTAGCAATAATGTATTTGTATAAGGTAATACCGTATTTCCTTGAATTGCCGCAGGGCATATAGTATGCGCCTGCCTTGAATTACTGCCGGGTCAAACTCGCTTCGCAAAATAATTAGCGCATGCTTGGTATTACCGCCTGGTCAAACTCGTGACGTCACGAGTGACACTTCCTCTGTCATCATTTTAAAAATGGAGGAGGCTGATTTCAATACCAGTAATATTGAAATCGCATAAAGGGAAGAAGATTAAGAGCTATTCAGTAGGATTTAAGGTCCAAGCTTACATCACACTTAATTTTTTACTGCAAGCTTTTGGTAAGTGCCGGAGTGAGAAGAGGTTTTAAAATAATTAGCGCATGCTTACTTTTACCGCATGCCTTTGGTAAGCGCACGAGTGAGAAGAGGTTTTAAATTAATTAGCGACCAGGTGGCAATTCAAGGAAATACGGTACATTTAATTTGACTGTGCAATTGTACCTAATGTTGTGCATGGTAAAGCTGCCCTACATTGGTCAAACATAACCATGGAACAAAATGTATCATTTATTAAGCACAAGTAGCTTAGACTTACCTTGCACATTGCATGGAGAGGCTTCTATTCTTTGTTTTGGCAAATCCACAATATGCAATTTTCCTCTCAATCCAGCTGCAAGTCAGAAAGTCAGAAAGACATTAAAATGTCGATTAAAACAAATAAGCATGCATATTGTTTCCAGACATCTTATTTATAGTTGATTCTATACATTGTGCTCCATCATAGAAGTAGTGCTGGCGAAAAGACTGCATGTCAGTGTCTATGTGCTACCACATCCCTACTGCTCGCTGGGCTATAATTCTAAGCTGCTTTGCCCTCATTAAAAGCCTGGTAGCCTCGGGGAAGGATGTCAGTCAGTACAGAGTGTAACTGTAACACATGAAGTGAAACGGTTACACACAAGTGATAAGCGCCATCCTACCTGTAACTCGTCGGCACGTCACTTGGCGTTGCTAAAAGTTTTCATTTTACTTCCTGAAATTCACCTAAAGTGAGATGACCTTGTGATGCCTTAAATGCTACTGGTAAATTCCAGATTCCGAAGCGACTTTTGGCGTGTGATGGATCGGACAACACCAAAACACCACTCATACATTGTTTATTTGTAATGGCAACATGTCAACATGTTCAGTGTGGTCTGGAAGAAATATATGAAATCAAGCATGTTCGAGTTCTAATGTTTTGAATACCCCCCTTATAATATTAATCTCGATGTTTTTTAACATTGTTGACTTTGGTTGATGTAAATTCCCATTGAACTTGAGGGTAGCATTGGTGTATAATGGGCAGCAGCGACACCCAAGGGTCAATTTGAATACTGTGTCAAATTCAAGCAGACCCAGGCTGTTTGATGTGGTGTTAATTAAATGGTACACAATGAGGCGCGGTGAACTAAACACCAGGTGAGGCATAAATACTATTGTTTTTTTTGTTTGTTTTTTTTTTACTTACATTCATATGTGTGGCTTTAATTATTGTTGATTGAGGTTGCACGTAGAGTAACAGGAAAAATAATGGAGTTATTCGCTTTCATAAAAACGTCTTCATAATGACATGATGATATGATAAATGGGTACAAAAAGTATTTGATAAAGTTTTTATTATTTACTTTTTGGTCCCATTTGCTTTTAACAAAATAAATTAAGTATTGTGAGTGTATGTTACTTTTCTGTATTTGTATCTGAAGCAACATTAGCTATCTTCCGTGAAAACGTACTATGATCACAATCATTTTGTCTTGAAGTCCAGTTTAGAGAAGTGTTTAATCTTGGAGACAGTATATAATCCTCCAAAGTGGCAGACACATTCATTTGATTCAATTTCATTCCAAGCAACTGACAAAAACACCCACAAACGCTGGCTTACTCTGATAAAAATGCCATGTTTGTTCTAAATAATACAGTTAAAAAAATACAAAGCGCCCCCATTTCGCCCATTGTGGCGAGTCAGAGTACTGCAGATACATTGAACTGCAGGTTGACAATATATCGCCCCTACCTTGAGGCAGAGGTACTTGCTGCCTCATGGCCTGCCTTTTTTCCCGTGGCAACATGCACGCACACGCTCAATACACTTTGTGTGTAGCCATGGAAGCACCACCTGTGTCTGCCTTACTATGTGTTAGCCGCGTTATTTTGATCAGGAAACACAGAATTTCTGCGATTTTGACCATGAAAATGATCAAAATATACAGGAACCACAACAAAATCACATAGAAAGCATACACCAAAAGAGAAATATTCAAACTTATTTCATTTTATTACAAACCCCGTTTCCATATGAGTTGGGAAATTGTGTTCAATGTAAATATAAACGGAATACAATGATTTGCAAATTCTGTTCAACCCATATGCAGTTGAATATGATGGAAAGACAACATATTTGATGTTCAAACTGATAAAAAATTATTTTTTTTGCAAATAATCATTAACTTTAGAATTTGATGCCAGCAACTTGTGACAAAGAAATTGGGAAAGGTGGCAATAAATACTGATAAAGTTGAGAAATGCTCATCAAACACTTATTTGGAACATCCCACAGGTGTGCAGGCTAATTGGGAACAGGCGGGTGCCATGATTGGGTATAAAAGCAGCTTCCAAATTCACAAACAAGGATGGGGCAAGGGTCACCAATTTGTAAGCAAATTGACGAACAGTTTTAGAACAACCTTTCTCAACGAGCTATTGCAAGGAATTTAGGGATTTGACCATCCACGGTCTGTAAAATCATCAAAATGTTCAGAGAATCTGGAGAAATCACTGCAGGTAAGTGATGATATTACAGACCTTTGATCCCTCAGGTGGTACTGCATCAAAAACCGACATCAGTGTGTAAAGGATATCACCATATGGGCTCAGGAACACTTCATAAAACCACTCTCAGTAACTACAGTTGGTCGCTACATCTGTAAGTAGAAGATAAAACTCTACTATGCAAAGCGAAAGCCATTTATCAACAACACCGAGGAACGCCGCCAGCTTCGCTGGGCCCGAGCTCATCTAAGATGGACTGATGCAAAGTGGAAAAGTGTTATGTGATCTATTGAGTCCACATTTCAAATTATATTTGGAAACTGTGGACGTGGTGTCCTCCGGAACAAAGAGGGAAATAACCATCCGGATTGTTATAGGCGCAAAGTTTAAAAGCCAGAATCTGTGATGGTATGGGGGTGTATTAGTGCCCAAGGCATGGGTAACTTACACATCTCTGAAGGCACCATTAATGTTGAATGGTCCATACAGGTTTTTGAGCAACATGTGTTGTTGTCCAAGCAACGTTATCCTGGACGCCCCTGCTTATTTCAGCAAAAAAATGCCAAGCCACGTGTGTCAACATTGTGGCTTAGTAGTAAAAGAGTGTGGGTACTTTCCTGGCCCGCCTGCAGTCCAGACATGTCTCCCATTGAAAAAGTGTGGCGCATTATGAAGAGTAAAATACAACAACAAGACCCTGGACTGTTGAACAAACAACTTAAGCTGTACATTAAGCAAGAAAGGTAAAGAATTCCACTTTCAAAGCTTCAACATTTAGTTTCCTGAGTTCCCAAACGTTTATTGACTGTTGTTAAAATAAAAGGTGATGTAACACAGTGTTGAACATGCCCTTTCCCAACTACTTTAGCACGTGTTGCAGCCATGAAAATGTAAGTTAAATATAATTTGCAAAAAAAAATAAAGTTTATGAGTTTGAACATTAAATATCTTGTCTTTGTAGTGCATTCAATTGAATTTGGGTTGAAAAGGATTTGAAAATCATTGCATTCTGTTTATATTTACATCTAACACAATTTCCCAACTCATATGTAAACGGGGTTTGTACTTCGTTTTTGAACACCTCATGGTTAAGCCACATGGTGGCAAGGTTAGGGACTGCCTCACTTTCCTACCCTGACAGCACGTCACTGAATATTAAATGTATTGTATTGGGATTACATCAGATACTATCAATTGAGCCAAATTGCAAAAGAAAATGCAACTTTATTGTCCAATGTCCATTTCCATCAACAAACCCCGTTTCCTTTTGAGATGGGAAATTGTGTTAGATGTAAATATAAAAGGAATACAGTGATTTGAAAATCATTTTCAACGCATATTCAGTTGAATATGCTACAAAGACAACATATTTGATGTTAAAACTGATAAACATTTTTTTTTTTGCAAATAATCATTAACTTTAGAATTTGATGCCAGCAACATGTGACAAAGAAGTGGGAAAGGTGGCAATAAATACTCATAAAGTTGTGGAATGCTCATCAAATACTTATTTGGAACATCCCATAGGTGAGCAGGCTAATTGGGAACAGGTGGATGCCATGATTGGGTATAAAAACAGCTTCCCAAAAAATGCTCGGCCTTTCACAAGAAAGGATGGGGCGAGGTACACCCCTTTGTCCACAACTTCGTGAGCAAATAGTCAAACAGTTTAAGAACGATGTTTCTCAAAGTGCAATTGCAAGAAATTTAGTGATATTAAAATCTACAGTCCACAATATCATCAAAAGGTTCAGAGAATCTGGAGAAATCGCTCCACATAAGCGGCATGGCCGGAAACCAACCTTGAATGACCGTAACCTTCGATCCCTCAGACGGCACTGTGTCAAAAACCGACATCAATTTCTAAAGGATATCACCACATGGGTTCAGGCACACTTCAGAAAACCACAGTCAATAAATACAGTTTGTCGCTACATCTGCATGTGCAAGTTAAAGCTCTACTATTCAAAGCGAAAGCCATTTATCAACAACATCCAGAAACGCTGCTGGCTTCTCTGGGCCCGAAACCATCTAAGATGGACTGATAAAAAGTGGAAAAGTGTTCTGTGGTCTGACAAGTCCACATTTCAAATTCTTTTTGGAAATATCCGACATTGTGTCATCTGGACCAAAGGGGAAACGAACCATCCAGACTGTTATTGACGCAAAGTTCAAAAGCCAGCATCCGTGATGGTATGGGGGTGCATTACTGCTCAATGCATGGGTAACTTACACATCTGTGAAGGCACCATCAATGCTGAAAGGTACATACAGGTTTTGGAATAACATATGCTGCCATCAAAGCGCTGTCTTTTTCATGGACGCCCCTGCTTATTTCAGCATAACAATGCCAAGCCACATTCAGCACATGTTACAACAGCGTGGCTTCGTAAAAAAAGAGTGCGGGTACTTTCCTGGCCTGCCTGCAGTCCAAACCTGTCTCCCATCGAAAATGTGTGGCGCATTATGAAGCGTAAAATACGACAGCGGAGACCCCGGACTGTTGATCGACTGAAACTCTACATAAAACAAGAATGGGAAAGAATTCCACTTTCAAAGCTTCAACAATTAGTTTCCTCATTTCCTAAACTTTTATTGAGTGTTGTTAAAAGAAAAGGTGATGTAACACAGTGGAGAACATGCCCTTTCCCAACTACTTGAGAACCACTGATTAGGGCAGTGGTTCTCAACCTTTTTTCAGTGATGTACCCCCTGTGAACATTTTTTTTAATTCAAGTACCCCCTAATCAGAGCAGAGCATTTTTGGTTGAAAAAAAGAGATGAAGAAGTAAAATACAGCACAATGTCATCAGTTTCTAATGTATTAAATTGTATAACAGTGCAAAATATTGTTCTTTTGTAGTGGTCTTTCTTGAACTATTTGGGAAAATAAGATATAAAAATAACTAAAAACTTGTTGAAAAATAAACAAGTGATTCAATTATAAATAAAGATTTCTACACATAGAAGTTATCATCAACTTAATGTGCCTTCTTTGGTGTTTGTAATAGAGATCCATCTGGATTCATGAACTTAATTGTAAACATTTCTTCACAAAAAAATAAATCTTTAACATCAATATTTATGGAACATGTCCACCAAAAAAATCTAGCTGTCAACACTGAATATTGCATTGTTGCATTTTTTTCACAGTTTATGAACTTACATTCATATTTTGTTGAAGTATTATTCGATAAATATATTTATAAAGGATTTTTGCTATTTTTAGAATATTTTTTAAAAATCTCACGTACCCCTTGGCATACTTCCAAGTACCCCCAGGGGTACGCCTACCCCCATTTAAGAACCACTGGATTATGGGGTACCGTATTTCCTTGAATTGCCGCAGGGCATATAGTATGCGCCTGCCTTGAATTACTGCCGGGTCAAACACGCTTCCCAAAATAATTAGCGCATGCTTAGTATTACCGCCTGATCAAACTCGTGACGTCACGAATGACACTTCCCCTGTCATCAATTTCAAAATGGAGGAGGCTGATTTCAATACCGGTAATTTGAAATCGCATAAAGGGAAGAAGATTAAGAGCTATTCAGTAGGATTTAAGGTCCAAGCTTACATCACACTAAAATTTATACTGCATGCCTTTGGTAAGTGCCGGAGTGAGAAGAGGTTTTAAAATAATTAGCGCATGCCTACTTTTACCGCATGCCTTTGGTAAGCGCAGGAGTGAGAAGAAGTTTTGAATTAATTAGCGCCCAGGCGGCAATTCAAGGAAATACGGTACTTGAATTAAAAAAAAATTCACACGGGGTACATCACTGAAAAAAGGTTGAGAACCACTGCATTAGACTACTGAATACAGCAACACCAAAGTTTTCCATCTGTGAATAAAAACTGTTTTTAAAAGAAATAAAATAATAAAATGTCAGCAGGAAGAAACACGTATTATATATATAAATCATTTTCCATTTGCCGTCTATAGAAGTAGTGAAACATCCATGGAATAGCCACATGCGACACAGAGGATACCGGATAAAAAATGTCACTCGAAGATAAAAAAAACAATAATACTCATTCATGGGGGGGTTAGAAAACAAGCTTGATTACAGAAGTAGTATTATGTAAAAAAAAATGTATGTAATGATTCACTGATAAAATAATAGAATTAAAAGAAAACATGGTTTTATATGTTGTTAAGTGCCATTGATTGTAAAAACCCCATGTATGAAACACGTAACAGCGTGACCCCCGTGTTGTTGATAAAATGGTATAGTCTTTAAGGTTACCGGAAGTTGTTTCAGCTGCCATGTTTGGTTGCTTTGTTGTAGGCTTCCACTTGGTTTCCTCCAGAATTACTAAGTGTGGAAATGGAGCCGAGCTGGAGTACCTTTCTTTTTCAAGTAAGTTCACTCTTTTTAGGGGTAACGAGGTAAAACCCTCCTGGGGTAAAAAACAAACAAATGCATATACCTTAACTATTGAGTCTTTTGGCGGCAAAAGTCGTTTTTAAAACCGAATAGTGCGAAGAACAGACAACCAAGCAAAACAATGGTAAATGAATTCAGGCTTCCAGCTGTGAGGCTCCGGAATAAAGCTTAAACCAAAAAAAGTATACTCAATGAAATATGTTGGTTTTTTTACAAAGAGAAACAAATGTTGCAGGAAATTGCTCGCGTTTGTGGTTTTTCCCTAAAGTTTTCCAAGTCGACGCCAGGAAAATTAAAAAAAAGCATGCGGGATGATTTTGAAGTGAGCACCGTTACAATCCTCACCACTTCAGCACATTGCGAGACGCTTTCATCGGACGCCCGGTGATGAGGGCATTGTCAAGATTTGTATTTCCCTTGGAGGTATTGCGAGGTTTGGAAAATCTCAGCAGCTGATAACGGTGCTTGGCGGCCAACTTTCCTCCCGCTGCGACTGCAACGTTCACTAGCCAAGTTAGCTAGCCAGCCTCCATCACTCTCCTGCAGCCGAGGTGACTCACCAGACACTAACGTTGCTGCAACTTATTTGCAACTCAAAGGCTCTTCTATTTAACATTTATATGTCTATTTGCTCCAGTGATCGCCGCGGAAAGAAATTTAAAGTATGCACACAACAGCTAACACGAGCTGCGATGATGCTAATTAGGTGCTGGGCGATGTGGTTGAAAAATGTATCAGGATATAAATATATATATATATATTTTTAATTAGGCGATACCGAACATTATTGACATAGTTATGACCTACAGAAAATGTTAATATTTGTATTTAAAATGTAATCTTCATGATCATAATACAGTTAGCTATCAAGTCAGAAATAAAAGGGAATGTAAACATAACAATGGAAAACACTCGTTCAATATGGACAAAATTATAAAATCACAAACACTTAACAATGTTGTAAGCACAATACCAATGGCGCACAATTCGCAAAATGCGCAACCGCATTTAGCAAATTTAATGTCAAATCAAATCAAATGTTTATTGGATTCATCACTATACAGCAGGGGTCACCAACGCGGTGCGCGCGGGCACCAGGTAGCCCGTAAGTACCAGATGAGTCGCCTGTTGGCCTGTTCCAGAAATAGCTCAAAAAGCAGCACTTACCAGTGAGCTGCCTCTTTTATTAAATTGTATTTATTTACTAGCAAGCTGGTCTCGCTTTGCTCGACATTTTTAATTCTAAGAGAGACAAAACTCAAATAGAATTTGAAAATCCAAGAAAATATTTTAAAAACTTTGTCTTCACCTGTTTGAATAAATTAATTTTTTTTTTTTTACTTTGCTTCTTATAACTTTCAGAAAAACAATTTTACAGAAAAAATACAACCTTAAAAATGATTTTAGGATTTTTAAACACATATACCATTTTACCTTTTAAATTCCTTCCTCTTCTTTCCTGACCATTTAAATCAATGTTCAATAAAAAAAATGTATTGTAAAGAATAATAAATACATTTTATTTAAATTCTTCATTTTAGCTTCCGTTTTTTCAATATAGAATATTTGTGAAATATTTCTTCAAACTTCTTATGATTAAAATTCCCAAAAAATATTCTGGCAAATCTAGAAAATCTGTAGAAATGAATTTAAATCATATTTTAAAGTCTTTTGAATTTATTTTAAAAATGTTGTTCTGGAAAATCTAGAAGAAATAATGATTTGTCTTTGTTAGAAATATAGCTTAGTCCAATTTGTTATATATTCTAACAAAGTGCAGATTGGATTTTAACCTATTTAATATATGTAATCAAAATTCGAAAATTATTCTTAATCAGGAAAAATTACGATTGATGTTCCATAAATTATTTTCTTTTTTTCAAAACGATTCGAATTAGCTAGTTTTTCTAGTCATTTTTTCGGTTGAATTTTAAAGAGTCGAAATTGAAGATAAACTATGTTTCAAAATTTAATTTTCATTTTTTTCGTGTTTTCTCCTCTTTTAAACCGTTCAATTAAGTGTTTTTTCATCATTTATTCTCTACAAAAAACCTGCCGTAAAAGGAAAAAAAATGTATGACAAAATGACAGACAGAAATACCCATTTTTTTAAATAAAGTATATAGATTTATTTATTAAAGGTAAATTGAGGAAATTGGCTATTTCTTGCAATTTATTTAAGTGTGTATCAAACTGGTAGCCCTTCACATTAATCAGTACCCAAGAAGTAGCTCTTGGTTTCAAAAAGGTTGGTGACCCCTGTTATACAGTGTACATCCACAACAGAACTACTGACTAAACTTCTACCACAACTTGGTTTACTATTTATAAAATATAATAATGTAGGGTTACCTGGAACTTGAAATAGGCCACCCGGCCTGAATCCACACTTGGTAGTAGTTTAGTAAGTAGTTTAGTCTTGGATGTACACTGTATAGTGATGAATCCAATAAACATTTGATTTAATTTGATTTGACATTAAATTTGCAAAATGTGGTTGCGCGTTTTGCAAATTGCGGGCCATTGGTATTGTGCTTACAACAACAATAACCTCTTCAAATGTAGGTGTAACAAAGAAATGCATAAGAATAGCTTAAATAATCAAATAATTTCAACATTTTTAAAAAGCGTTTTAAGCTAAATTTATTGCGACGTTATGCTTAGTACTTTTAAAACACCCCTAATGGTTGAGGAATTCACATTAGTTGACCTCTGTATGTATGATAGTATTATCGCAGATCTTTAAGATGCAACCTTTTAATCAAATTTGAATATTAGGATGCTGAGACTGATTTGATTTAAAGATTTCTTTTTTATTTATAAATTAAATTGTAAATAGGTATTTGGTGGGTGGATTTTGAAATGTATTGTATTTTGTATGTTATATGATGATGTATATTTTAACTGAGGATCCCTGTCCATAAGCTGTGTGCTTCTAGGGATGATCTTTTTGCAGAACAGACTCTGATATTTACAAAAGAAACAATAATGAAAGACAATACTATGTTTGTCTGTCAATAAAAATATACATAAAGTATAACAAAATAATGTAAAATGTAAACAAAGAGAAAACTTAGAACGTTTTTTTCGCATATTTACTGTCAAGAATTAATGTGGTCTGTACAACATTTAATTTGGTCTGTTATTATTTAAGTATGGAAAGTAATTTATGTTATGCAGTAATTAATATTTAAACATTTTTAGACCAAATTATTATGATAAAGTAGCACATTTGTTGTATTTTGTTAGTTATTTTATTGATACAGTCCTGCACTTTAGTTTCCATCTGTTGTTTCCGTTCATCCGAATAGGGAACCGACAAGGATCAATAGTAAAAGAAGAGCGCGGCAAAGTACTACGGTCCGTTTGAAAAAAGAAAAGAACCCTGCCATAATGTTGAGCTGAATTTTCCTGTCTTATAGACAATTTATTTGCTTTCTGCGTGGCGCAGTGGAAGAGTGGATGTGCGCAACCCAAGGGTCCCTGGTTCAATTCCCACCTAGTACCAACCTCCTCACGTCCGTTGTGTCCTGAGCAAGACACTTAACCTTTGCTCCTGATGGGTGCTGGTTGGCGCCTTGCATGGTAGCTCCCTCCATCAGTGTGTGAATGTGTGTGTGAATGAGTAAATGTGGAAGTAATGTCAAAGCGCTTTGAGTACCTTGAAGGTAGAAAAGCGCTATACAAGTACAACCCATTTATCATTTATCACTCATCTCTTGTTACTTTTCTCACTTCGTGCAGAAAATCAATAGCAAGACAGCTAGATGGCGCAACTAAAAAGATAGTTGATACTGTTATGCAATTGGCTGTTTAACTTGTCCCTCCCGTTGCTCACTGATCACTTCCTGTTTTGCTAGTTTACAGACCGCAAGTACCTTTGTTCATGAATGCAACCCACCATACTTCATTTTATATATATATATATATATATATATATATATATATATATAGTTCCTGTACAATTAACAATGTTAATATATATGAGGATGGTAGATTGATTCACTGATGTGTTGTCATAGTGATTAAGCAGAGCACAAAATATGCTGTGTTGACTACTAGTGCATCTCAGTATATTCAAAGACCTTTTGAAAAGTTTTTATTTCTGCAACTCAATTCAAAAAGTGAAACTTATACATTACAAAATATAATTGCATATAGAACTTGGATAATTCTAGGTTACAGTTAATTAAAAAATAATTCAGGACCTTAGACAATCAAACATTAGAGGCCTACTGAAATGAGATGTTTTTATTTAAACGGGGATAGCAGGTCCATTGTATGTGTCATACTTGATTACTTCGCGATATTGCCATATTTTTGCTGAAAAGATTTACAGTAGTAGAGAACATCGACTATAAAGTTCGCATCTTTTGGTCGCTAATAAAAAAGCCTTGCCTTTACCCGCAGATTTTCTCACTGAAACCTGCCGGTTGACATGTGGTAGAGCAGTGGTCCCCAACCACCGGGCCGCGGCCAAGTACCGGGCCGCGGCTCGATTGGTACCGGGCCGCAGAATAATTTTTTATTAATTGTAATTATTTTTTAATAAAAAATTAAAATAAAACATATATATATGTTTTTAATTAAAACAACATAAAAACACAAGATACACTTACTATTAGTGCTGCCACCCAAAAAAACCTCCCTTTTTCATGACAAAAACCTCCCTTTTTCATGACAAAGGGGGAAAAAAAAGGAAAAAAAAGTTTTTATATCAGAATTTAAGTTGATCAAAATGTCGTTGTCAATCACAGGTTTTCGTTCATTTAAATTTTGCTAATATATTTTTAAGTTAGTTTTACCGCGTTTATCATTATTACAGTTTATCGTTACATCCGTAGTCTAAATTCAACTCTTAAAATTAAATAACTTCCTTACTTTCTTAAAATTTCCTGAGACGCACATGTATAGTTTAGTGTTTCCCACGGAACTACACTTGATGTGTGGTGCAGGGATGTGGGGGTCAAAATGGTGTCAACATCTTATTTGCTCTACTGGCCATACAGTAATTGTGCGATAACAATAGCAAACTACTTTAGTTGTACCTCAATTTACAAGCTTAATTGGCTCTGTGTCGAAGGTCTTAACTCAAAACATTAGTATCTCAAGTCAAAGTTTCCTATTCAAAATACACCGATTTAAGTAGTAATTTGCCCTCAACAAAACCGCTCAATTTTAACATGTATCATGTCTTATAAAACGCAAATACAGGATTTTAGATTATAAATATTGTACAAAAGCAATACAGCGCATTGTTTTAACAACTGCAGTAGTTTTAATGAAGTAATATAATTTACAGCATTTGCCTTGAAGAGTGGACATCTACGGCATTTCCTTTCAGGTGCTTCTCTGTCAAACACACCCTCAGCAGCTTTTCCATATTTTCATCATTAAATGTCCACCATTGAGATATTATTTTAACATTCTTGGCTGGTGTTTGACTCATTTTGCTTCAGTATGGCGCAGAGTAACAGTGATTCGCTCAAATTTTTTCGCCAAGTTAGTTACACACACTGTAATGTTTTGATTATTCCTTTTTTAATTCTATTCACAAATTTATGTTGATCTGTAGCTAGTAGTAATCTTAAATCAGAATGTGCAGGTTAACCATCCATCCATCCATCCATTTTCTACCGCTTATTCCCTTTCGGGGTCGCGGGGGGCGCTGGTGCCTATCTCAGCTACAATCGGGCGGAAGGCGGGGTACACCCTGGACAAGTCGCCACCTCATCGCAGGGCCAACACAGATAGACAGACAACATTCACACTCACATTCACACACTAGGGCCAATTTTTTTTAGTGTTGCCAATCAACTTATCCCCAGGTGCATGTCTTTGGAAGTGGGAGGAAGCCGGAGTACCCGGAGGGAACCCACGCTTTCACGGGGAGAACATGCAAACTCCACACAGAAAGATCCCGAGCCTGGATTTGAACCCAGGACTGCAGGACCTTCGTATTGTGAGGCAGACGCACTAACCCCTCTGCCACCGTGAAGCCCTGCAGGTTAACCAGAACCACTAATTGTTGAGCAGTTGGATGCTATTTACAAAATAAACAAAGCTTTCATTCCGACTCTAAATATATCAGAACATCAAAAAACAGCACACACACTTAAGAGAAGCCCGAATACTTCAAATTAGGGCTGGGAGATATTGCCTTTTTTTAATATCGTGATATTTTTAGGCCATATCGCGATATAGCATATATATTATGATATTTTGCCTTAGCCTTGAGTGAACACTGATCACTATGATGATTATATGTGTATACATTAAAACATTCTTCTTCATACTGCTTTCATATATGCTACTTTTAAACTTTCATGCAGAGAGGAAAATCACAACTAAGTCAATTGACCAAAAGTGTATTTATTAAAGTTATTAAGCAACGGAAGAAAAAATTCAAGTCATTTCCAAAACATAAAGTGCAAGATTGTCAGAGACATTTTAAGTGTCAAATAAAAATGAGCTGCATAATAGGAAATCAAATAGTATTCGTCCTTCACTATGTGGTATGTTACTAAGGTTATGAAATTCTCTTCATTCTCTAGCGAGTGACTTTTCAAATAATGCTCCATATTAGCAGTAATGCTACTTTTTATAGCAAAGCTTTTTCCCCCCACACTTGACAAATTACGGTTGTCTGTTGGACATATTCCCACTTGAAGCCGAACCACTGCCAGACGATGGAAACCCTGCTGTTTTAATGGGAATTAAGTCTTCCTTCATTTGTTACCAGATCCGCACCTTCTTTCTCTCGTATTCCCACTCGTATGGTTACGTTAGCAGCTAATGTAGCCTAGTATGCTACCTCTCTGCTCTGCGAGGGCGGACACGTATGTGACATATGACGTGACAGTGTGTGACGTATGAAATAAATTGCGCCTGCTAGTCTGTGGAGAAGGAAAGACAGGAAAGAGTGAGAAGAGCCTGAAGTGTACGCCCGCAGCTAAAAGCAACTGTGTGAGAACGTATACTCGAGTAATACGATATAGTCATTTTCTATATCGCACAGAGACAAACCCGCGATCTATCGTATATATCAATATATCGCCCAGCCCTACTTCAAATATATATCCTAAATATACTTGTTAAATAAAACCTATGCCTTGTTTTAAATAATACTTAGACCTATCACCCTACTGTTTTTAAATGTTGGTCACTATGGTGGTACTTGAAGAGCCAAGTTTTTTTCTAAGGTGGTACTCAGTGAAAAAAGTTTGAGAACCTCTGTTTTAAAATGTTGGAAAATTCCAATTGACAATGCTTCCTGCGCCGATAGCAAGCAGTGATCATAACATACGAAGAAGCGGAAGTGACACTTTCAAAGTAAAAAAGTTTCATAAACATGGAGAATTCTAAACAGATTGCGCCAAATACGTTACAATTTATTCGTGGCAGGCTGCCACTTAAGAGTCTTAGGATTATGGTCTTTGGATGGTTTGTTATTTTCACTAGGACTGCAACTATTAATCAATCAAATTGATTGATTTGATTAGAAAAGGCTTTGGCTCATGTTAGATCCACTATGACTACTTTCACAATATGATGTTATACATAATATTGTTAGACCCCCTCGATGTCCATCGCATCCGGTCTCCCTTAGAGCGAGGGGGTCACCCACATCTGCGGTCCTCTCCAAGGTTTCTCATAGTCATTCACATCGACATCCCACTGGGTTGTGAGTTTTTCCTTGCCCTTATGAGGGCTCTGAACCGAGGATGTTGTGGCTTGTGCAGCCCTTTGAGACACTTGTGATTTAGGGCTGTATAAATAAAAACTGATGGATTCCGTTTGCTTTGATTAATTGTTTATTAAGTGTAACTAATAAAAATTGATGCAATCCAGACCACAGGCGAACATTAGTTTCCGCAGATTTGCTGCAATTAGCGCACATGACAGCAGATGTGTGTGTGTGTGTGTGTCAGCAAATAGCATAACTTATTTATTTATTATTAATTAAGTCACATATATTAAAAGTAAAATTTAAATGTTGGTGTGCAATTATTAGGTGAAAAAAGAATAAAACTTATGGCAAACAGAAAAATAATTTAGTATTTTCCCTAAAATACGCCTAAGGCTACGATGTGTGTTTCTCTGGATACTTGAATAATCACACTAAAATTGATAGATTACTTGATAACTAAAATGGTCGATAGCTGCAGCCCTAGTTTTCACTCAAAATAAATAATAGCTCAGTTGTATTGGACTAGATTTACCTACAATACCTATTCAAATCTATGGTTTGCACATTACAGTGTTGTCGTACAGTAATGGATAGTATTCTCTCCTGACTTATTAACTTGTTAATTTCCTCTTCTGACTGGTTACTCTCTGCTGTAATGTAGTTCCAGTTTGACTTGTGTTGATGTGTACAAAGCAGTTACTCTTTTGTTCTTTCACTACTTCACATTCAAGCTAGCATAGCTGTTAGCATTGCCTTTCCCCTCTGTTTTGTGTGTCCGCTCTAGTTCCACATTTCAGAACAGTCTGTGTTAATTTAACATACTACAATAATCAATATTTTGACGTTTCTCCATCGATTCAGAATTGTGCATGTCTAACTTTTCAATTCAATCAATTCAATTCAATTCCTTTTATTGTCATTGTCATAAATAACACTTAAGTCATGCATGTCAATGAGATTTCGTTTGAGCTTTGTCCAGCGGCATAGAAACTGCATTGATGTGCAGGTTGACCATAGTTAACAGTTAAACTTGGCATTTGTTTATGAGAACACGTATAGAGGGACGTGGGGGGGGAAACAGTCAGATGTCTAATGGGTGTTGCGTTGATGCTGCAGCAATGCAATGTCCTGAGCACAATTATTGAGTTAGTGAAGAGTGAGGTAATAAGATGGTCGGGGGCATTTAGCAGTCTCACAGCCTGGGGATACAGACTGTGAGACATTCTGGTAGTCCTGGCGCAAATCTATCTGTACCTCCTTCCAGAAGGTAGCAGGTTGAAGAGGCCATGTGCTGGATGGTATTTTTCCTTCAGGATGTTGAGTACTCGCTTTAAGGAGCGAGCTGCGTACATGGAACTCATCTCTGGGAGTATAGTCCTTGTGATTTTCCCCGCCGTTTTAACCACTCGCTGGAGGGCCTGTTGGTTTGCTTTAGTGCAGCTAGCGAACCACACTAAAAAGCCATAGGTGAGGACACTGCTGATGGCACAGTTGTAGAAGTTTATCAATGATTTCTGCGGAATGTTTGCACATTTTAGTTTCCTTAGAAAGAAAATACGTTGTTGAGCCTTTCCGACTGTAGAAGCAGTGTTAATGTCCCAGCATATATCTTCTGTGATGGTCACCCCTAAAAATTGGAATTGTTTGACCCTTTCTACGAGATTGTTATTAATTACGAGTGGAGGGTGTTCTTTCTGCCATTTCCTGCGGAAGTCTACAATTAGTTCTTTGGTTTTGTTAGTGTTAAGAACTAAGTTGTTTTTAGCACACCATGAAGCCAGCTGTTGGACCTCTGCCCTGTATGCTGTCTCGTCATTGTTGCTGATGAGCCCAAGCACCGTGGTGTCGTTGGCATATTTGACAGTGAGGTTGGATGTTTAAGAGGCTATGCAGTCGTGTGAGGAGGGTGAAGAGCACAGGGCTTAGCACACAACCTTGTGGGGCACCGGTGTTGATGATGAGCGTAGCAGAAATCTGCTCACCTATTTTCACGTACTGTGTGCGATTTGTTAAAAAATCCAGTTGCAGAGGAAAGTGTTCAGACCAAGGTTGTGAAGCTTAGATCTGAGTATGTTTGGCCTTCTTGTGTTAAATGCTGAGCTGAAATCGACAAAGAGAAGTCTTGCATAAGTGTCCTTAAGTTCAAGATGTTCCAAGAGCCTATGGATTACAATAGCGATGGTGTCTTCGGTCGATCGGTTCTCCCTGTATGCAAACTTTTATGGGTCAAGGGATGGTGGTATTGCCTTTTTAACTTGTGATGAATCTAAGAATCAATCAGTTTCCCCACCTCTAATAGACACGCCTGCCGACTAAGATTGGTATATTAATGTTACTCTACTTATGAAAGGAAATGTTTTTTTTTTTAATGTTTTTGTTTTCTTGCCCTTGTGAGCCATCCATTATTTTCAATATAGTAAAATGTATTTAGTTAGTTAATCCTATATCTATTGGTAACTGATTTAATCTAAATTATTGTCTGGCTCAGAAAAAGGGAAGAAATTGCTCGGGTAGGTTATGTTGGGTAAGCGGTATAATGATAAACTGCGATAAAATTCCTGGTGTTAGTAATGCCGTTTACATTTTTCATTACCGAAAAACTGAAGCGCCGCAGCGCCTGGGCACTAGAGCCATTCGGCCCGATCAAACATGGCAGCAACTCCATGGACTTTACTTAGAAAATTTTCCCTCCGGGTAAACGGAGCTTATCGCTTCGTTTCACTTCATTTCACTCACTTTTACCTCCGTGGAGTCTCGGCGTGTTTTTAAGAGCGTAATGCTGTTATAGGATAAGGTGGGGACTTGTCCAGGGTGTACCCCGCCTTCCGCCCGATTGTAGCTGAGATAGGCACCCGCGACCCCAAAGGGAATTAGCGGTAGAAAATGGATGGACGTTGCAGTTTCGTTTTGAACGTGCAACTAGCGTCCTTCTGTCAGCTGCTGGGACTGAGAGTTACCATGCAGCAGGCGATGTCGTGAACGTGCCACAACTTGTTTATAAAGTCTTTAGTTTGTTGACTGGGATGCTCTCTCGACCTTTATTTAACTGCAAATTTTGTCAGTGTTCCAATAAATAAATACTAGTTCAAATGTTTTGTCATCTCATAGAATTGAACGCAGGCTGAGATTGTGTGTTAGTTGTGAGAGTTTTTTTTGTTTTTGACCAAACTGTTGCACTAAAATACAAAGAACTCAGCTTGTTTATTTGACTTTATCTTCATTAGCCAAACTGCTTTGTGTTTAGTATTGGTATCAAAAAGTAAACGCCGTGATTTTTTACATTTCTTACGGTTGTTTTATTTATTCCACAAAGTAATTTCTTTAAGAACCATTCATGTGACATTTTGTTCATGTTTTATGATGTTTAATTAATACTTTTTCGACCAATTTCTGCTCAAACTCTTAATTGATCTGTCCCGATGCAGCATGCACATGTACACACATTAGTACATGTAAATGTATGTACATAATAAAAAAAAATACCCCTCTATGAAAATGTAAAAAATAGACATAAAGGCATCATGTAATAAAAATCTGAGGCGCTGATATATATATATATATATATATATATATATATATATATATATATAATATATATATATCTGTGTTTCCCACTGGTCAGGCATCTATTTGTGGTGGTGTGGTCGTGGTGCGGTGGGGGGGGATGGGGGTGATATAGAGGCAGCGGGGGCGATGACCAAGAAGAACGCGGAGTTGTAATATAATTACAACACTTTATGTACATATTTATATACATATTTATATAATATGTAACTACAAGCTCCATTCACAGACAGAGTCCCATTGCTTTTATGAGCGGTCGAGTGAGTCAAAAGCCGGGAAAAATTTAGTTGTTTTTTTTTTTTGTTTTTTTTAAATTATTTTTATTTGTGGCGGCCATAATTCTTTCGTGGCGGGCCGCCACAAATAAATGAATGTGTGGGAAACCCTGTATATGTATATGTATATATATATATATATATATATATATATATATATATATAATATAAATGTGTGTATATATATTTAAATATAAATGTGTTTATATATATAGGTGTATGTATGTATGTGTTTGTTTATATATATATATATATATATATATATATATATATATATTATATATATTAGGGCTGCGAATCTTTGGGTGTCCCATGATTCGATTCAATATCGATTCTTGGGGTCGCGATTCGATTAGATATCGATTTATTTATTTTTTTTCCGATTCAACGCGATTCTCGATTCAAAAGCGATATTTTTCCGATTCAAAACGATTCCGTTTTCATTCAATACATAGGCTTTCAGCAGGATCTACCCCAGTCTGCTGACATGCTAGCAGAGTAGTTGATTTAAAAAAAAAAGCTTTTATAATTGTAAAGGACAATGTTTTATCAACTGATTGCAATAATGTAAATTTGTTTTAACTATTAAACGAACCAAAAATATGACTTATATAGGACACAGTTTGTTGTCAAGCTTATGAGATGCGATGCAAGTGTAAGCCACTGTGACACTACTGTACTTTTTTTTTATTTTTATAAATGTCTAAGGATAATGTCAGTGAGGGATATTTAATCACTGCTATGCGGAAATTATAACTAATATTGATACTGTTGTTGATAATATTCATTTTTGTTTCACTACTTTTGGTTTGTTCTGTGCCGTGTTTGTGTCTCCAATTGCTCTTATTATTGCAGTTCTGAGTGTTGCTGAGTCCGGTTTGGTTTTAGAATTGGATTGCATTGTAATGGTATTGCTGTGTATTGTTTTGTTGGATTGATTAGATAAAAAAATGTGATTAAAAAAATTGGGGGGAAAAATCTATTAAAAAAAAAAAGAGAATCGATTCTGAATCGCAGGTGAGAATCGCGATTAAAATTAGAATCAATTTTTTCCCACACCCCTTATATATATATATATATATATATATATATATATATATATATATATATATACACACACACATTTGTGTGTGTGTATATAATATATGTATATGTACATGTTTGTGTATGTGTGTGTATATATAGATGTGTGTGTGTGTGTGTGTGTGTGTGTGTGTGTGTGTGTGTGTGTGTGTGTGTGTGTGTGTGTGTGTGTGTGTGTGTGTGTGTATATAATATCTGAATATATATATATATATACATGTTGGGTGTGTGTGTGTTAATATACTGTATTTCCTTGAATTGCCGCCGGGGATGTAATATGCGCCTGCCTTGAACTACTGCCTGGTCAAACTTGCTTCCCAAAATTTATAGCGCATGCTTACTATTACCGCCGGGGTCAAATTCGTGACGTTACGAGTGACGCTTCCCCTGTCCTCATTTTCAAAATGGCGTAGGCAGCAGGGTCGGCAACCTTTTCCACTCAAAGAGCCATTTTGACCCATTTCACGACAACGTGAAATGTATAATGAAATTACATAATATAAGGAGTTTATTTTGTTTGTACTGTTGTGTAAACAAGGGATCTTGTTCATCAGCCACACCGGTTACACTGAAGGTTGCGTGCGTCGGTTGGGGGCGCGGGGGTGTATAATATAAGCAGTAAGAGTCATGGATGCATTGCATTCTGGGTAATTGTTATGTTGCGTTTATAATGTGTTACAGAGACGATGTTCTCCAGAAATGTGTTTGTCATTCTTGTTTGGTGTGGGTTCACAGTGTGGCACATATTAGTTAGTGTTAAACTTTTTTATACCACAACCTACAGTGTAACTTGTATCACCCAGTATGCCTTCCAATCTCGTCCGTGTGACGATGGAAGCAGCAAAATTGTAGGTTATTCCAAGCCTTCAGTGCTGAAAATAATAACCATAACAACGTTTTTTTTATTAAATGTGCAATTCGTGATGGTATCCTCACATCACACTCAATTTTTTACTGCATGCCATTGGTAAACGCAGGGGTGAGAAGAGTTTTTAAAGTTATTAGCGCCTGCCTACTAATACCGCATGCCTTGATTAGGCGCAGGAGTGAGAAGCGGTTTTAAATTATTTAGCGCCCCGGCGGCTATTCAAGGAAATACGGTATATATGTATGTGTGTGTGTGTGTGTGTGTATATATATGTGCGTGTGTGTGTGTGTATATATATATATATATATATATATATATATATATATATATATATATATATATATATATATATATATATATACATATACACACATACATATATACCATATATGTATGTGTGTGTGTGTGTGTATATATATATATATATATACATATACAAACCCCATTTACATGTGAGTTGGGAAATTGTTTTAGATGTAAATATAAATGGATTACAATGATTTGCAAATTATTTTCAACCCATATTCAGTTGAATATGCTACAAAGACAACATATTTGATGTTCAAACTGATAAACATTTTTTTTTTTGCAAATAATCATTAACTTTAGAATTTGATGCCAACAACATGTGACAAAGAAGTTGGGAAAGGTGGCAATAAATACTGATAGAGTTCAGAAATGCTCATCAAACACTTATTTCGAACATCCCACAGGTGTGCAGGCTAATTGGGAACAGGTGGGTGCCATGATTGGGTATAAAAGCAGCTTCCATGAAATGCTAAGTAATTCACAAACAAGGATGGAGCGAGGGTCACCAATTTGTAAACGAATTGTCGAACCGTTTTAGAACAACATTTCTCAACAAGCTATTGCAAGGAATTTAGGGATTTTACCATCTACGGTCTGTAAAATCATCAAAAGAATCAGAGAATCTGGAGAAATCACTGCACGTAAGCGATAATATTACGGACTTGTAATCCCTCAGGCGGTACTGTATCAAAAACAGACATCAGTGTGTAAAGGGTATCACCTTATGGGCTCAGGAACACTTCATAAAACCACTGTCAGTAACTACAGTTGGTTGTTACATCTGTAAAGGCCTACTGAAATGAGATTTTCTTATTTAAACGGGAATAGCAGGTCCATTCTATGTGTCATACTTGATCATTTCGCGATATTGCCATATTTTTGCTGAAAGGATTTAGTAGAGAACATCGAAGATAAAGTTTGCAACTTTTAGTCTTCTAATAGAAAAGCCCTGCCTTTACCGGAAGTATGTGCGCGTGACGTCACAAGTTGCAGGGCTCCACACATATTCACATTGTTTTTAATGGGAGCCACCAGCAGTAAGAGCAATTCAGACCGAGAAAGCGACAATTTCCCCATGAATTTGAGCGAGGATGAAAGATTTGTGAATAAGGATATTGATAGTGAAGGACTTGGAAAAAAAAAGCGGCGGCAGTGTGAGCATTTTTAGATGTAATTAAACACATTTACTAGGATAATTCTGGAAGATCCCTTATCTGCTTATTGTTTTAATAGTGTTTTAGTGAGATTTTAAAGATTGTAAAGACATACCTCGAGGTCAGATGGCTGCGGTGAACACGCAGTGTCTCAGAGAGAAGCCGAGGAGCCAAGCTCACAGCTGCCTTTTAAACAGCTGCTGCAGGACGACGATTAATCCAATTATTTCTCCGGTAAGATATATATCACAATTTCCCCATCCAAAAACATGCTGGTTGACGGAGAGAAAACATGTTCGCTTGACCGCTCTGTGTTAAAGCTTCACAACAAACAAAGAAACACCGGCTGTGTCTCGGTGCTAAAGACAGCTGCAATCCACTGCTTTCCACCAACAGCATTGTTCTTTATAGTCTCCATTATTAAATGAACAAATTGCAAAAGATTCACTGCACAGATGTCCAAAATACTATGTAATTACGCCATGAACAAAGACGACTTTTAGCCGTGTTTGGTGCAGAGCTAAGATTTCCTTACAGTCCGTGACGTTACGCGTACGCGTCATCATTCCGCGACGTTTTCAACAAGAAACTCGCGGGAAATTTAAAATTGCAATTTAGTAAACTAAAAAGGCCGTATTGGCATGTGTTGCAATATTAATATTTCATCATTGATATATAAACTATCAGACTGCGTGGTCGGTAGTAGTGGGTTTTAGTAGGCCTTTTAATGCAAATTAAAACTCTGCTATGCAAAGCAAAACCCATTTATCAACACCACCAAGAAACGCCGCTGGCTTCGCTGGGCCCGAGCTCATCTAAGATGGACTGATGAAAAGTGGAAAAGTGTTCTGTGGTCTGACGAGTCCACATTTCAAATTATATTTGGAAACTGTGGACGTGGTGTCCTCCAGAACAAAGAGGAAAATAACCATCCGGATTGTTATAGGCGCAAAGTTCAAAAGCCAGCATCTGTGATGGTATGGGGGTGTATTAGTGCCCAAGTCATGGGTAACTTACACATCTGTGAAGGCAGTGGTCAACATGCTCTTTCCCAACTACTTTGGCACGTGTTGCAGCCATTAAATTATTATTAAATTATTAAATTAATTATTAGTTGCAAAAAAAAAAAAGTTTATGAGTATGAACATCAAATATCTTGTCTTTGTAGTGCATTCAATTGAGTATGGGTTGAAAAGGATTTGCAAATCATTGTATTCCGTTTATATTTACATCTAACACAATTTCCCAACTCATACGGAAACAGGGTTTGAAAATATATATATATATATATATATATATATATATATATATATATATATATATATATATATATATATATATATATATACATACATACATATATATATGGGCTTCACGGTGGAAGAGGGGTTAGTGCGTCTGCCTCACAATACGAAGGTCCTGCAGTCCTGGGTTCAAATCCAGGCTTGGGATCTTTCTGTGTGGAGTTTGCATGTTCTCCCCGTGAATGCGTGGGTTCCCTCCGGGTACTCCAACTTCCTCCCACTTCCAAAGACATGCACCTGGGGATAGGTTGATTGGCAACACTAAATGGTCCCTAGTGTGTGAATGTTGTCTGTCTCTCTGTGTTGGCCCTGTGATGAGATGGCGACTTGTCCAGGGTGTACCCCGCCTTCCGCCCGATTGTAGCTGAGATAGGCGCCAGCGCCCCCCGCGACCCCAAAAAGGGAATAAGCGGTAGAAAATGGATGGATGGATGTATTCCGTTTATATTTACATCTAACACAATTTCCCAACTCATACGGAAACAGGGTTTGAATATATATATATATATATATATATATATATATATATATATATATATATATATATATATATATATATATATATATATACATACATACATACATATATATGGACTTCACGTTGGAAGAGGGGTTAGTGCGTCTGCCTCACAATACGAAGGTCCTGCAGTCCTGGGTTCAATTCCAGGCTGAGGATCTTTCTGTGTGGAGTTTGCTTGTTCTCCCTGTGAATGCGTGGGTTCCCTCAGGGTACTCCGGCTTCCTCCCACCTCCAAAGACATGCACCTGGGGATAGGTTGATTGGCAACACTAAATGGGCCCTAGTGTGTGAATGTGAGTGTGAATGTTGTCTGTCTATATGCGATGAGGTGGCGACTTGTCCAGGGTGTACCCCGCCTTCCGCCCGATTGTAGCTGAGATAAGCGCCAGCGACCCCGAAAGGGAATAAGCGGTAGAAAATGGATGGATGGATATACATATATATATTAGGGCTGCAACAACTAATCGATTAAAATTGATTATAAAAATAGTTGGCGATTAATTTAGTCATCGATTCGTTGGATGTATGCCAGTGGCTCTCAAATAGGGGTACTTAAAGGTATGCCAAGGGGTACATGAGATTTTTAAAAAATATTCTAAAAAAAAGCAACAATTCTAAAATATTTTATAAATATATTTATTGAATAATACTTCACCAAAATATGAATGTAAGTTCATGAACTGTGGAAAAAAAAAATAAAACAATGCAATATTCAGTGTTGACAGCTAGATTTGTTGTGGACATGTTCTTGAAAGATACATCTCCTGGATATACTGGGACACATCACCAGTGGTGTACCCTGGCTTCATTGGGTGTTTCGGGTCCCGCAACATCAGACACCCTCGTCCAGGCGACCCAGCCGGGGTGATCAAGTCCCTGCTTGTGTCCCAGTAGCAACCCACGGATCTGCCCTTTTCAGCCACAACCACCTCGTGGCTTTCTCTGCCGTTTCACTCGCGGATTGAATGGCCCTCCTTTTGGCCTCCCCTGTGACTCCCAATCAGCCAAGCACTTTGCAGAGGGAGCGTCCTGCAAAGCCACGGCAGCCAACTTCTAGTGGCTTGTAAAAAGTCCTCCAGCCACTGCACCTGCAGTCCTCCACCAGTTCCTGATACTTGGCAGGTTTCCTTTCGTTGGCTTCCTCAATCTGCTCCTCCCAAGGCACTGTTAGTTCCAGCATGATAAGATGTTTCGAAGCCTCTGAAATGATGATCATGTATGGCTATAGAGATGTTTTTACAATGTGCTGGGGGAACCTCAGTTTTTTTCCAAGGTCAATATGTAGCTGCCAATCAGGGGCTGTGTGAAGGAGTCCTGTTGTTGTCTTTGGACGTGCGCAAGGTCTCTCTCCAGCTTTGATAAAAGACATTGCCTTCTTTGGCGCATGATGTTGCTTGCTGGTGCTGATGGCTGAGGCTATGCTCTCAGCAACTGCTTTGAGTACCTGGTCATGATGCCAGCGATAGCGACCATCAGCCAGAGACTTTGGGCAACTGCGGAGGAGATGTTCTAAAGAGCCTCTTCCGGAGCAAAGGGAGCAGGAAGGTGTCTTGCTCTTCACCCAAACATGGAGGTTTGCTGGGCTAGGGAAGGAATCATAGACTGCTGCCATGAGGAACCGGATGCGGTGGTCTGCCTGCATGATGTTTGACCAGGTGACTTTGCGCTGCAACGTGCCCTCCCATCTTGTCCATTCCCCTGTTGCCGGAGTCCCACTACCCTGCCTACTCGCTCTTCCGCCAAGCCTGCTCGGACTTCCTCCTGGAGTAGATGTCGTCTGTCTTTGCCCCGGGCCTGGCTGACTTGGGTCTTTGGGAAGTAGCCCAAGCCTGCTCTCCCTTTTGCTACGACCCCAACCATGCTTTTTGCCTAAGGCATGACTCAGCCACCTCCACTGCCTTTTCTGCCTTCCACTTCCTTCCTGTCCTCACTTCAATCCCGGCTGATGACACCTTGCTGTCTCTGGAGTCTCTGTACTGTAGGGCTTCTCTTGTGCAGGCCACCTTGAATTCTTCAGTGAGCCCACTGAAGGGTAGCTGCAGGATGTTGCTTGTCCCATACAGAGCAGTGCTGTTGAGGCTGCAGGGAAGACCCAGTCATTTCCGCAGAAAGCTGCTGATCTTCCTTTCAGAGGATTCCACTGTTGTTACTGGGACTGCATATACAAGGAGAGGCCACAGGACTCTGGGAAGGATGGAGTGCTGATAGATCCAGGCTTTGAATCTACCAGGTAGGCAAGACTTGTCTACTTTGTGAGCCAACATCCAAGCTCTTCAGTAGACTTGTGGATAGCAGCAGAGTCCTTCAGGCTGGAGTCAAAGAGCTTTCCCAAGCTCTTGACTGGCTGCTCCTTGATGGATGGAATGACCGTTCCTGAGATTGAGAATCGGAAATTGTTGACGACCTTCCCCTCTTCAGCACCATGGACCTTGACTTTGCGGGCTTGAAACTCATCCAGTGAGCCTCTCCAATCCCTGCAAGATCCACCTGCTCCCTGGTACTGATGATGTTGTGATGGTAAGGTCATCCATATAGGCTCTAATGGGGGGCTGTCGAACACCAGATCTGGAAAGAGGCCATCTGCATTCCACTTCAGCAGACTTAACCACCATATTCATCGCCAGTGTGAAAAGAACAACGGAGATGGTGCATCCTGTTATTATTCCCTTCTCAAGGCAATGCCAGTCAGAGGTTATTGACCCAGAAGTGACCCAGAGCCTGAAGTTATTGTAATAATCCAGGATCAAGTCCTTGTTCTTGCTGGGAACAAGGTTGCCGGTGTAGCGCAAGCTCAACCAGCTTGTGTGGGATGGACCCATAGGCGTTAGTCAGGTCCAACCACAACACAGTGAGTTCCCCTCTGCTCTCATGGGCCTCTCTGATGAGCTGTGTGACGACACCGTTGTGCTCTAGATAGCCGGGAACTCCGGGAATCCCCCCCCTTCTGCACTGAAGTGTCGTTGTAGTTGTTCTTGAGGAGAAACTTGGTTAGTCTTCGGGAGACGATGCTGAAGAACACGTTCCCTTCCACACTCAGAAGTGATATAGTCCGAAACTGGTTGATGTCTTTCGAGTCCTCCTCTTTGGGGATCCTAACTCCCTCTGCACACCTCCACTGGTCGGCCACTCTTCCCCTTCGCCAGATCACCTTCAAGGTCTTCCACAGATGCTTGAGAAGCTCTGGACAGTGCTTGTAGACGAGGTAAGGTACACCACTGGGGCCGGGGGAAGATACTGAGCAGGCTGCCTTGATGACCTCTTCAACTTCCTTCAAACTGGGCTCTGTCAACTGGAACTCTGCCGTTGGTGGCGCAGGGCTGATGAGCGCTCTGTTGGGTCCTAGATCTTGTCCTCTCAGTGGGTCGCTCATGTTATTCTGGAGGAAGTGATTCACTTTCTCTCTTGGGCACTCAAGCCGGCCACTGCGCTTGTCGCCGGGCAGCTGTTTAGCAAACCAGAAGGGGTTGGCAATGAAGACTGCTCGCTTCCTAGCTTTCTCTCTTCCACGTCTCCTGTGCCACTCTGCTCTGCGGAGAGTTGTCAGCTTCTTCCGCAGAATGTTACGCAGCTCTTCTAAAGGTTGTTTGTCCTCCTCAGCAGCTCTCTTGAACTGTTTCCTGAGGGTTCGAAGTTCCTGGCGCAGTTGGTGTATCTTAATGGCCCTGCGGTTTGTGGTTTAGGGGGTGGCCTCAGTGTTGCCCTTCTTCATCCGTCCATATCTTTCTAAACCATAGCTGATGATGATCGTACTCATTGCCTGGAGCCTGCTGTCGACATCTCCTTTGGCTGTGGCTTGGATGATGTTGGACACGTCCTCATCAAACTGCAGCCACTCGCTCCGTCTGTTTGCTTGGGGCCATTTAATCCGCTGCTGTGGAACTACTCTGCTGGGATTGAGAGACTCCGGTACATGGAGGGACTGGGATCTGTGTGGTGTCTCCTGTCCGGGCTCTATCCCTCAGGCGGCACTGCATCAAAAACCAACATCAGTGTGTAAAGGATATCACCACAGTGTGTAAAGGATATCACCACATGGGCTCAGGAACACTTCCGAAAAACACTTTCAGTAATTACAGTTTGTTGCGACATCTGTAAATGCAAGTTAAAACTCTACTGTGCAAAGCGAAAGTGATTTATCAACACCCAGAAATGCGCCAACTTTGCTAGGCCCGAGCTCATCTTAGATGGACTGATGCAATGTCGAAAAGTGGTCTTGACGTGACCACATTTCAAATTGTTTATTGAAACCGTAGACGTGTCCTCCGAACCAAAGAAGAAAAGAACCATCCGGACTGTTATAAGCGCAAAGTTCAAAAGCCAGCATCTGTGATTGTATGGTGGTGTATTAGTGCCCAAGGAATGGGTAACTTGCATATCTGTGAAGGCACCATTAATGCTGAAATGTACATACAGGTTTTGGAGCAACACATATTGCCATGCAAGCAATGTCTATTTCATGGACGCCCCTGCTTATTTCAGCAAGACAATGCCAGGCCACGTTCTGCATGTTTTACAACAGCGTGGCTTTGTAGTAAAAGAGTGCAGGTCCTAGACTGACCTACCTGTAGTCCAGATCTTTCTACCATTGAAAATGTTTGGCACATTATGAAGCGTCAAATACGACAACGGAGACCCCTGACTGTTGAATAACTTAAGCTGTACTTCAAACAAGAATGGGAAATAATTCCACCTGAAAAGCTTCAAAAATTTGTCTCCTCAGTTCCCATAAGTTTACCCAGTGTTGTTAAAAGGAAAGATGATGTAACACAGTGGTAATAATGACCCCATGCTAACGTTTTTGCAATGTGTTGCTGCCATTAAATTCTAAGTTAATAATAATTTGCAACAAAAAAAAGTTTCTCAGTTTGAACATTAAATATCTGGTATTTGCAGTCCATTTATTTGATTATAAGTTGAAAAAGATTTGCAAATCATTGTATTCTGTTTTTATTTACGATTTACACAAAGTGTGTGGTGTATAGCCTGTCCTCGCCTCCTCCCTGTTCTGTGTGTCTGCACTCACACATGATGTTAAAAGAATGTTATCCAAAGGTTCTACCATTGCAAAGCAAACCTCGAACTAACGTTTTCAAAACATTAGTATTAATCCCGCATATTAGAACCGTCTGCATCACTTCTTTTAACGTATGTTAATAATCAATATTTGGACATTTGTCCATCGACTTATGAATGTCCACATTGTAAATGTGATGCATTAGATAATGGATACTTTTTTTCACCTCTAGTAATGACAGTGCAGCTAAAGTCCTTGTGTAAAACTGTAGTGTTTATGATGCAGCTCATTAAGTAAAAACATGTAAAAATTACATAGCTTGTTAGTGGAACTTGTGATTGTAATTTTTTCTATATTTTCTTTGTGCAGCCCAACTATGTATTGTCGGTTTTTCCACACTTTCTTGGTGGCATTTGATGTTCTCACTCTCCTATTTGATCACGTTGCTATTGAAACAATGACAGATGGACAGTGCAGTTTGTTTTAAATATTTGGCGTCTTGCCAGAGGCCAAGTTTGTCTCCTGTACCTCATACTGTCACTTTGTCTGCCTTTTGTATACGTGTGCGTTGTGATCGCTGAAAGCATTCATTATTGTAACATTTGTGAAGTGTCTTTTCTAAATACTCTGTAAAGTTTGCTGTAAGATTTAAAGACACTTTAACGCTACTTTCTCAAAAATGCTTACTTATTTGATCCAGCATTGCCTAAAAATGAAACATTGGCCGCAATGAATAATAGTAAAACAGACAAAAACTCAATCGTACAAAGTTTTTAGTATAACTTTGTATGTTTGGTGTCCAAAACCAAAGCTCACATTTTTTTTTCAACAGAACTTGTTTAAAAATCATGATAGTACGTTGAAAAGTGCAAGTCCAGTATTCTACTCAGTGTTGCTTCTATTTAACAGAAAGGGAAGCATACAGCTTCTTTTGTCAGCAGCTCCTTTTTGTGTAACACACAGGAATTAGACTGTTTATACAGAATATTAATGACTACAGCTCTGACACCCGTAGTAAACCTTGGGATTTAGCGTCATTGTAAAAAAGCACAAGTTCTCACAAGGCTCAGAAGCCAGTCAAAAGGCAGCAGAAATGCAGTTCACTCATTGGCTGTAGATGAAATAGTACTCTTATAACCATACATATAATAATATATTAATTACAATTAATTATTGCGGCACATTGTTGAAATAACAAAAAAAAACAGCTAAACTGGACAATTAAAAATAACATAATGTAATGGAAAAAAGCTGAAATGTTATTATTAACTGATACCACAAAGATTTGTCTTTAATTATATCAAGTTTTTTTTTTTTGCCTTTTAAAAAAAGTATATGCAAACTAGACGATGACATCATCAATACCCCTTCCAAGTGTACAAGTATTTTCTAAGACTCGATATCACTATACTGTTCATTTGGGTCTTTGCTGCACAAACGGAGCTGTTGATATCCGTAGGTAATATATTCAGTAATTGCACTGTGAAAACACTTATCTAAATCTTAAAATAATTGCAAATTTTATTGTTAATAATTACCTTGTCTGCTTTATTTGCAAATGTCTGTGATTAGCTTGCTTGTTCCTTGTGTAGCATGTAAATATGATCTTAAGGCTGTTATGTCTGGTTATTAGGAAATTGTTCTAGACTACATCACAAGCTATATATGCTCAGCCCTATCTGTAAATATGTTTGCAATAAATACAAAAACAATATTTATTAACAATATTAGAGCTTTAAAGAAACCCTAAGACTTGTTACTGAATCCAATCTTACATGAAGTTGTGTTTTCTGCAGCTTGAGTCCCGCCTCCCCTCTTGCATCAGTTTTTACGTGGTCTTTGTTTTGGTCAAAATGGGATTATGCCAAGCAGCTGTATAGTGTGACACAAAAGATGGAGGAAAGACGGCGCATTATCTGACTCAGACCGTGAGCGCTGTTCAAGTCTACAGTGGCCTGCGGAGCCCTCAAGACACTCCCTCCATTTTGATGTTATTTATGAGGGAGCAGCCTCAGTTGTCAGAGCACATTTGTGTCAAAATGGTCAGAGCTGCATGGAGGCACCGCAGCTTTTACAGGCCCTGCACCTCTGCACAGAGGCCGACCGTCTGCACTGTTTGGCAGCCCACACACACAACCCAAACACAGCCACCACCCTGGGTGTGTCAGTGGATAGGTTAGCATTGGCATCATGATGTCGAATCCTGGAAGGTGGCAAGTGTGAGCAGGTGTTTGGACAAACGGGTGGCTGGGTGGGCTTGGTGGCGGGCTCTGTGTATCCCGTATTTGCTTAGGTATCAGGGCGAACTGGCGGGTAGTTTTGCTGAGTGGTGTGTGGATAAACAATGCCCCTGCCTCATGAATAGATGAGCCAAATCAATGAAGATGAGCATACAAAGCACCCCTGCTGTGGCCGTAGTGCATCACTGCTCAGATTTGTGTTTTTCACAATAGGCCACATGACATAAGGAGGACATTGTGTGGTTCACTTTTCTTTCCTAACCCCAGCCCTTCTCTCTTGCAACTTCTTTCTTGGCTGGCCTTCTTGGATGGATGATTGAACCTCAAAGGGAAAGGTCAAGCATTTCACCTTTCTTGCCGCTGGTTGACAACGCCGTTTTCTTGCCTTGGCCTGTTGACTGAGAGAACTGCTTTGAATGTGGTACTTTAGTACATTTATACTAGAGATGAAACGATATAAAAAGCTCATGGTACAATATTACCACAGCATTTAAGTCCACAGTGTGACATTGTTGTGGTTTATGTCCAACAACAAAAAACTCGTAAAAATGCTGAAATGTGTAAAATTAAGTGGCAAGAACATTTAGAATAAACACACTTATTGTAATTGAACACAGACCTAATGCTCAACTTTTGTAATCATATTCATAACAAAAAACATGTATTTTTAAGTGCAAATAATCGTGCGAGGACATGCACTGTGTCTCTCAACTTTTACTTTCAGAGAAGCAGTCTCCTCTATAGTGGGCATTTTTTTTCTATCATTTTGGAAACTGCAGTTTCTCAGAAAAGTTAACTCACACTGTGGTTGGACGATATGACTGAAAACTATATCACAAATCACGATATGCGTTTTTTAAATTGATCGGTATCGATAATTATTGATACTCTTTATGACTTATTTTAAGCTTGCCAATAAATACAGTAAAACAATTTCCAACTCACCAAAGGTGCTATTTATCAATGGAGCGGGTGTCTGGTAGCCAGTTAGGATGAGCACGGCCAAGGTAATAAATTATTTAAAGTAGATTTTAAGTTAGTTGCAGATTCCAGACACTAGATGGCAGCAGTGTATAAGCTATTAAACACGATAAAGTAGTTTTGGAAGCTGCTCATTGAACCAGTGCATTGTAAGTGTCAGAATGGTGCTTCACCCTCTGCATTAAAACCAACACAGCTAAAGACAAGTTTCAGTTATTGAGTTGATGTATCAAAATATTAGTTTCTCTTCCCACTCGATGATGATGTACAGTAGCTAATCCACAGCGAGACAGCGTGTCCCTCCCATTTCTCAGTAAATACTGAGAAATTAGAGGCTGTTAGCGTGTCCATTGTTCAGTGACACTCCTTGTTTCTTGTTTGCTGGGGTTCCAAAGCGCGAGTGACTTCACAAAAAGAATCTTGCTTCATAATTCCTGGTTTCTTCCAGCCAAAAAGTATAAATGTATATCGAATATTTTACGGAACAAATTTTGTGTTGATACAGATTCTGTCTATCGCAATATGTATTATCAATTTATCGGCCAGACTAGGGCGCGGCGATATATCGATAACTCGATATATCGCGGGTTTATCTCTGTGCGATGTAGAAAATGAATATATCGTGATATTCGAGTAAGTTCTCACACAGTTGCTTTTAGCTGCTGGCATTACACTACAGGCTCTAATCACTCTTTCTTGTCTCTCCTTCTCACAGAGACATAAAACAAGCGCACCTTCTTACATACGTCTCATACTGTCATACGCCCTCGCGCAGCAGAGAGGTAGCAGCATGGGTAACGTTAGCTGTGGTGCGAGTAGTAATACGAGAGAAAGAAGGTGCGACTTTGGTAACAAATGAAAGAAGAATTAATTCCCAGGAAAAACAGCAGGGACTCCATCGTCTGCCGGTGGTTTGGCTTCAAGTGGGAATATGTCGAACAGACCACCGTAATCTGTCAAGTGTGGGGCAAAAGTGTTGCTACAAAAAGTAGCATCATTGCTAATATGTAGCATCATTTGAAAAGTCACCTGCTAGAGAATGAAGAGTGATTACTCTGCATTTCAACATTCGGTGCCACACGCCCACACCATCAAAATGTAAAGGCAAACATTTCCAGATCAACACCGTATGAAAAAATAGTACACAACAAAAGGAGATAATGTCCGCAGTAACCTACCACATAGCGAAGGATGAACACTATTTGATTTCCTATTATTACAGTTATTGAAATATCTTGTGTGAAATCATGCACAAAAGTGCACTTTATTTGTTTTAAACTATTGTAGCGGCACTCTGTACAAAAAGTGCACTTTAATTTAGTGTTGTTTTGATATGTCATGGTCATGAGATCATGCACAAAAGTGCACTAATAGCTTGTTTTAAAATGTCTCTGACAATCTTGCACTTTCTGTTTTAAAAATTACATGAATGTTTGTTCCACTGCTTAATAACGGTTTAATAAATACAGATTTGGTCAATTGACTTCGTTGTGATTTCCTTCTCCGCATGAAAGTTTAAAATGAGCATGTATTAATGCAGTATGAACAAGAATGTTTTCATGTAGACACATAGAATCATCATACTGGTGTGATTATATGTATCAAGTGTTAATTCAAGGCCAAGGCAAATATCGAGATATATATCGTGTATTGCGATTTCGCCTAAAAATATGCACACATGCAAATACAGATTTTAACCCTTTCATCGCATTTTGCTCCCAAAATAAATCCATCCGAAGTTGATAAAGCTAAAGTAAAATGTTTGCCTATATGTACACCATGTTTGAAATAAACTTAAACTATAACCTAATGGACAAGTGATTAACATGTCAGTGCCACTCTGTGTGCGCTGCAGAGCCATGTCTCACTCCTCTTACATGCACAGATGTGAACGGAGCTCCAGTAGCTCTCACACATGTCTTAAACACTGAATAAACAAAGTCTTAGTTAAGGGATCTTTTAAAAGACAACTTTTTTTTCACCAACTTAAAACTTGACTGCGTTGCGCACCAGTAACTATGAAGGTTAGTTAGTTAGTTACTTAATTTCAGTTTATCTCGAACATGCAAAACAATCACAACATAGGGAATATTGATCAACAAATCAATGGTTGAAGTGACAAACTTGCCATCCAAACAACACCATGTTGGTTAACAAGAACATACAGAAATAAAAGCACATTCAATCTATTAAGCAAAGGTAACCCAAACCACTGAAAGATTCAAAAGAGCTGCTTTCAGAGCCGACAAACTGCTGCTGCTAGTCTGCTGAACTAACAAAAACAGCTCAAGCTACTGTTTAGTTAAACACGGTTGGTGGCGTTCCTTAAACTTCTTTTTCAAACACACGACCCCCATTAGAATCTACACGGCGACTTGTTTTTTTCTTGTGTATTTCTATTACTACTAACTTGACAACAAAGTGAAAGAAGAACGAAAGCAACTTTCGAAATGCATGAACGTCAGTGGGGCATCTTTGTGCTGAAGAACGCTGACCAGGGAAACTATCTTACAGTGTTTTTACTCAGCCACAGTCTTTTACACTATATGCAGTTTATTGTTGTTTTTTTTAAATTATTTTTTACAAACTTAATTTCGTTACGCGAAGCAATGAGAAGTGGACAGATTCTTTTAAACGTATTTTTGGAGAAGTATGAAGCCGGACTCAAAGCGGCGATCTCAGCTGCTTAATACTCTGACTTTGTTGGACAAATGTGATACAAAGGCAAGCCGGACACGAGTGGAACCAAGGTAAATAATATCAAATATTAATGGCGACTTGTCCAGGGTGTATGCCGCCTTCCGCCTGATTGTAGCTGAGATAGGCACCAGCGCCCCCTGCGACCCCAAAGGGAATAAGCGGTAGAAAATGGATGGATGGAACTCTTTACTTTATTACATATTGTAAAAGTAGTCTCTGACACTCCATTTGTGTAGTTATTAGCCTCAACCAAGTGAACAGAATGCTAATGCTAACTAGCTAAAGCAGATGTATTCATGTGGTAGGTGTGAGGTAAACCCTGACATTTATTATCTATATATTATTATTTACAGCTGAAATGGATCAAAAGGAATCGCCTAACTCCTGAATTCATCATTTACCGAGAGGACGACTTTCTAGCTGTTGGACATTGCTGACAAAAGCCTGACTTTATATAAAAAATTGGTACACTTTTTTGTATGAATCATATTGTTTTGAATATGATTGCTTTGTATTTCAATTATTTACTTTTAAGTAAAAGAACTGCGACCTAATATTTTCTGTATATTTAAATGGTATCCGTATAGAAAAATACTAAACCACTCCTCCATATGTCAGCAGCCTGACTTGTATAAACGAAATGCAGTGGAAACACAAACACAGTTCTACAGGAACTTATAGATCCAGGAACCAAATGTTCCAGGAACTTAACTTTTGGTGGATAAAGGCCTATTTACTATTTTTGTGGCGAGGCCACTAATCCAGAAGAATCACACAGTGCAACTAGTTAGCATCTAGCAGCTAACATGGAAAATTTATCACAAAACCCAAATTCCACCGCACCAGTGTTGGAATATTTCAGTTTAAACCTTTGGAACAAACTGTGCCTACCAAGACCAATGAGTTAGTTTGCCGAATGTGCGCAAATAAAACAAACCTGCGCGTCCACTTGAAACACAACACCTGACATTCTACATTTGGTGAAGAAACAGTGCAAAATAGTGTGCGCTCACAGAAAGTGTGTTTAAATACATCACCAAAGACATACTGCCATTTAATACTGTTATAAAACCAGCATTTCAAAAGACGCTGCAAACATTTGACAGACACTTGTCATGTTTTCATGTCATGTCGGTGTTCCTCACTGCGAATCTACCAGACTTAAGTATTTTTGCATACAACCTGTTAATATACCTGCTTATAGTGTTGTGTTTATATTGTTACTTTGCACTTTTGTTCAAAAACGTCATAACTTGATCGTCAGTTGATAAATGTACAACTTTACCTATGCCTACATGTTCAGTATTGAAGTGCAAGTTTGTTTGTCTATACTTTATTTATCCATTTTATTTGTTTTAGTTGTGTATATTTAAGCCCCCCACTCCCTTAACATATTGTATTGCTTTTGGTCCTAGCACAAAATTTTGCTTGCAAAGTATATTTTATTATTCGTTTTGATTTATTTAACTTGGTGAGTTAAATGTTTTCATTCCAATTACAATGTTAAAATATACAATAAATACAAGTTTATTGCATTTAAAAGGATACACATGCATTTTTATATTATATTATCATTACATCAATGCTTACTTTGGTCTCATGAAATAATAGGAATAAAATCGTTTATCGCCAATAATTTGTAGGTCAATATATTGTCAAGCAAGATTTATCGGCCCAGGCCTAGATGAGCTACAAGTTTTAGAAGGCTGTGTGCTAAACAGATTCAGCTTTAGCGAAACACAAGGCATCATATAGCAGTATTGCTAAGTGCCAAACAAGAAATACAAATTATGAACATAAAAAAAATAACACTTGTCGGACAACGTTTGCTCTCACTGGGATGACGACAGTTGGGCTATTAATACCTTCTTGTTTAGATGAAGGATTGATCGTAATTGTTGGTATTGTATGGTATACTCCTCACGCAGGTTGTGTCTTGCATGCCATTCCCGGGTTAAAGTTGGATGTCAAAGTTGACCAACTTCTCGGCTTATGGCCACAACGTTTTACTGTACAGGTGAGAGGCATGATTTATAAACTATAATTAACTTTCGCCCACTCAGTGGTGGTGCAAAGCTCACTGGCTCAATATGTCAATACAAAGACTTAGGATATATGAGAACAAGTGTCATGAGACATCAGTTCTGGGTTGTAATCGGGCTCTAACTAAAAGTTTACAGTTAAAGTACCAATGATTGTCACACACACTCTTGATGTGGCAAAATTATTCTCTGCATTTGACCCATCACCCTTGATCACCCCCTGGGAGGTGAGGGGAGCAGTGGGCAGCAGCGGTGCCGCACCCGGGAATCCTTTTTGGTGATTTAACCCCCAATTCCAACCCTTGATGCTGAGTGCCAAGCAGGGAGGTAATGAGTCCCATTTTTATAGTCTTTGGTATGACTTGGCCGGGGTTTGAACTCACAACCTACCGATCTCAGGGCGGACACTCTAACCACTTGGCTACTGAGTAGCAACAATTTATGAAACAACCAATGGCGAAATAATTGTTGAGAATGAATTTCTTAAATTTTTGTCTGTTAAAATCAAAACCATGAGCCAGGACAAACTAGTCTTTTTGTCCTCAAGCAATTCTGACTCGGAGTGAATTGATACATCCAAAAATATATTGTTTGAGTTCTATCCACATCAAACATGTACAGTACACTGTAGCTCACAAAGGCAGCATGAGATACGCTAATATTGTGAATTGTTGCCTTAAAATATTGAACGAATGTGCGGGAAAAGACCCGTGATTCATCTCTCATTACCTGGATGAGTTTCCATCTGTGCCATACAACAACTTGGACATTTCCAACCCTCTCTCCAAGATAGAGCATCTTCACAGTGAAGTTAGTTCTTTGCTTTGCGTAGTGAAGGCCCAGGTTGAAGCTGAGGATTTACGGACGGTTGCCTCCTCCATTGATGCCTGAGTTGCTGCCCTTGAGCATAGACTGTAGCCGGGTCATGGCGGAGGGAATGGCCAGGAGTTACTTAGATACGCTGGCAGCAAGGACGGCTCCGGCGCAAAATGCATCGGCGGACAAAGGCAAGAGGGTGGCTGCTTCCGTGGGCGTCCCTTCACCCTGGGCCGCAGCTGATTCCGATATCTTCCCGGTCCCTGCTGTGTGTATGGAGATTAAACCGAGCGGTGGAGCTGGGCCCAGTGCAATAGCCATGCGTACATCGATGAACAACTTGCCGAAATGGAACCATGCTACTGAGCTGGGCGAGCACCAACACCTGAGGAGAATTCAAGAGGGACTGCTTGGTCTATTCAAACAGCGCCATGGCAAACCTGTTCGAAGGATTATGCAAAAACCTATTGTTAGTATTGGAGCACAAGGAAATATAAAGGTGCTGCGCACAAAGTTGGTGAGTGTATTTGATATTAAATTCGCACCAGACCTTGATGTAGTGACACGGTTTTACTATTATCTTGAATGTGTACATGCCGTAAGAATGACAAGAAAATGAGTATGAATATTTGAATAAATCGGCTTTTATAAAATATTTTGTTATTGATAACCACTATGCGTGTGTTTATGTGGTTGGTGACATGAATGCCAACCTCAGAGATTTGTGTGCTAGGTTTTCAGAACATATGTTCCAATTTGGAATGTAACATTCGTATACTATCCAGTAGGGCTGGGCAATATACAGTATGGCCAAAAACGATATCAGTTGTAGTTGATAGTGTTACGTAGTTGGCTGTTAGCGTGTCCGTCACATTGTTCAGTCAATACTGTTAACTGATTGGCTGTTAGTGTGTCCCTCCCTTTGCTCAGTGACACTTCCTGTTTCCTTCATTCCCAAAGCACAAGATCATTTTTGGTTTCTTCCGACCAAACAATATATATATGTATCGAATATTTTATCAAATGCATTTTATATTTATTTAAATTGTCTAGCGCGATATATATTGTTATCTTACTATCGGCCCAGCTCTACAATCCAGACAATTGCTTTAAGCTTCTGAAAATTATAAAATAAGTGGGGCCTGGCATTCTACATTGTGGCTAGACCATTGCATTAGCACCGCTGATGCTTATGCCACCCCGCGATCAATGCAGATAATGTATGATATGTCACTGTCAGATCATGTACCTTTTTGTTATGATTCTTTTTTTGTTTATTTAACCAGGAAAGTCCCAATGAGATAAAAACAACAACTATTCTTTCAAGGGAGTCCTGGCCAATAGGCAGCAAAAGATAGTTACATAAAAATAAATGTCATACAAATTAAAAAAAAAAAGTTACAATTTAAAAACTTCATCTCAAGTGCTCCCAATCTGAACTTAAAAGCGTTCACTGAAATAAATGAAGTTCATTTCCAGTCTTTTTGCAACATGTTTAATGTAAATGAGCAATGTAAACCAAAGCCCATTTTCTCAGTTCTGTGGTGGCAAATGGAACACTGAGCAACAAATGATCATTTGAACGCAAACAATAAGAATCAACACTCGTCCGTGTGATAAATTACAAATATAGCTGGGCAGTAGACCCAGCATTGCTTTATAAATAAAAGTATACCAATGACCCAGCCTCCTGGAGGACAACGGTCATCCCACTTGAGAATACAGCTCACAATGATGGGTAATATTGACAAAAGTGATGCAGTTATGATTACAACAAATTAATTCTATCAGGCATTAACACAACTCGATAATGACAAAGTATGTGGCTTAGACCAAACCACTGCAGAACACCTATGCCTTGCTAGCCCAAGGGTTTCTACTCTCCTGGCCATCTGTTTTACTTGTCTTATGACCCACGGACTGTTGCCAGATTCTCCGTTGTCCGTCACTCTTGTCCCTGTCATCAAGGATAAAGCAGGCAAGATTGGGAACATGGACAACTATTGGCCTATTAGCCAGTGTGGTTACCAAAATTCTAGAAAGGATCCTATTGGACCATCTATGTGAATTAGTATCCATCGCACATAACCAATTTGTATTTAACTCCAAGCATGGTACGGACATACGTGTTTATGCTTTAAAAGAGGCCGTTGATCTCTATATAAGACAAAAATCCTCGGTAATAATCGGCTTGATAGATGCTTCGAAGGCTTTTCATCGAGTCAATCACAAAATGTTGTTTCTTAAGCTGAGTCACAGGGGTGTGTTTAGTAACATCATAAGAATACTTTCGTATTGGTATGCTAATCAGACCATGCATGTTAGAGGGGGAAACAGCGTTCCCGACTGCTTTTGTGTTAGTTATGGCGTCTGCCAGGGGGGCTACTTTCTCCAGCCCTTTTTTTGGGGAAGGCGTGGAGCGGTTGGGAGAGTGGCCGTGTTACAATCCTCACCTACAACCAACCTCGTCACGTCCGTTTTGTCCTTAAGCAAGACCCTTCACCCTTGCTCTTGATGCATGGTTAGGGTCTTGCATGGCAGCTCTCGCCATCAGTGTGTGTACGTGGAAATAGTGTCAAAGCGCTATGAAAAAAAAGTGCTATACAAGTAGAACCGATTTACCATAGCCAATTTTTAGCATCTACATGGATAATCTTTCTCTTCAAGTAGGTGACTGTCAAACAGGCTGTGTAAAATTGGAAACACTCTTTTAAAACATCTCATGTATGCTGACGATTTGATAATTTTTTTCTCCCATCGGTACTAGATTGGAACAACTGCTCAATTTACGTTCTGAGTATGGGCTCAACCTATGATATATTGTTCAATTCCAGGTACACTGTTGTTATTCTATGCGCACCAAAGAGGATAGAAACCACACATTTCCAAATTTGTGTAACAGGACGAATGTTTATTTTCTGTACAAAAATAAAATACTTTGCCCATTTCATCACAGATTAATTAACTGATGATGATCCTAATAGAGAGTGCTGAGTCCTATATGCTCAGGCAAACTTGCTGAGAAGGAAATTTAACATGTGCCCACACCAAGTGAAGATCTATCTCTTTAGGGCATATTGTACCCCGCTCTATACTGCCCCATTTATGGTGTAAATTTAAGAAAACGAGCATTCATAAGCAGCTGGTTGCTTACAATGATTGCATGAGATGGTGTAGTGCAAGTGAGCTGTTCTGTAAGGTGAGAGTCAGAGTCGGATGAGTGATCTGTTTTTGCGTATTGAGTGTTGTATGTTTTTTTTTTGTATGGACCTTGAGTCTGATGATGATAATAATAAACTGAATCTGTAGCTCCATAAGCTAGTTAGCGCTCTGTGATCACAATGCTGCTAAAAGTTGTTCATTAATGTTAGCACTTATTATAATATTGCCAGATAGAGTGTTTCCGTTAGCTGCAGTGTTAGCCACATCGTACTTGTAGGCCTGGATCGATATTCCGTAAGCCAATTAAACGGAAATGTAATTAAGTCTGTAAATTTTCCAGTGTGGATAAATCGCCCATGCGTGCTTTAAGAGCATTCACGCTTTTCATTGGTTTCTGCAGCTGCATGCATTTGTGCCATAGCAGAAGGAAAAGAAGGGGGTGAATGATCTTGTTCTTCATTAATTGTCTTGGACTCTGTGCGGCGAAGCAGCACCGCTGGACTGCAAGCATCACACAGTGAAACAAGTTAGCCCCCGCAACACAAGCAATGGCGAAAACGGACAGAAAGATCACAAATCCAAGTGCCACCGCACCAGTGTGGGGATATTTTCGTTTTAGCCAAGTTAGCCAAATGTGCGCGAATACAACAAACCTGCACGCCCACTTGCAACACAACCACCTGACAGTCTACACTGACTCTGCGTTTGGTCTGCAAAGGGAGCGCAAACTGGTGTGCACTCACAGGTGTGGTTGAATACATCGCCAGAGACATGCTGCCATTTAGTACTTTCGAAAACTAGCTATTTTAAAAGTGCTGCAAACGTTTGACCGACATTTTTCATGTTGTCATGTCATGTTGGTGTTCCTCACTCCGAATCTGCCAAACTTAAGTTTTGTTTTCATATGACCTGTTATTACATCTGCTTATACGGGGGACGGCGTGGCGAAGTTGGTAGAGTGGCTGTGCCAGCATACTGAGGGTTACTGGATCAATCCCCACCTTCTACCATCCTAGTCACGTCTTTTGTGTCCTTGGGCAAGACACTTCACCCTTGCTCCTGATGGGTCCTGGTGAGCGCCTTGCATGGCAGCTCCCACCGTCAGTGTGTGAATGTGGAAATACTGTCAAAGCGCTTTGGGCTCCTTAAAGAAGGGTAGAAAAGCGCTATACAAGTACAACCCATTTACCATATACTGTAGTGTTTATGAAGTTAAAGTTAAAGTGCCAATGATTGTCACACACACTTGTTACTCTGCACTTTAGTTTAAAAATGTCCTACCTTGATTGTCAGTTAAGTAATGTGCAACTTTACCTATGTCTACATGTTTGAGCTGAACGATATATCGAGTTTTTGGGATATATCGTTATATTTTTAAACAAGATATGAATTATGAAAATATCATTATATCGATATAATTTTTTTTCATATTAAAATGACCATCCATCCATCCATTTTCTACCGCTTATTCCCTTTCGGGGTTGCGGGGGGCGCTGGCGCCTATCTCAGCTACAATCGGGCGGAAGGCGGGGTACACCCTGGACAAGTCGCCACCTCATCACAGGGCCAACACAGATAGACAGACAACATTCACACTCACATTCACACAATAGGGCCAATTTTAGTGTTGCCAATCAACTTATCCCCAGGTGCATGTCTTTGGAAGTGGGAGGAAGCCGGAGTACCCGGAGGGAACCCACGCATTCACGGGGAGAACATGCAAACTCCACACAGAAAGATCCCGAGCCTGGATTTGAACCCAGGACTGCAGGACCTTCGTATTGTGAGGCAGACGCACTAACCCCTCTGCCACCGTGAAGCCCATTAAAATGACCAAACGCCGCTTATTTGTTGTGTTCCTTGTTCTCCCCCGCAATACTCTATGGGCTATTAAATCCCTCCCCTTCCCCCTTCCAAGCGGCTTGTCGCCTCACCCCCACTGCACTGACCCACAACAACAACAACACACAAGCAAATATGGAGCCTGACTCTGTCACCAGCAGTGACACCACCAGCTACAAAGCTGATTTCCCAGTAGCTTCGCCATTTTTTTAACCAGTAGCAATTTCTGTGGCCTATCTATTTTTAGACCCGTGTAGCGGTTAGCTAAGGTACATGCTACAAAAGAAGTGAGAGGGAGAAGACAAAGAGAACTGGACTAGTGCAACTCCGCGGGCAGTGGACAAAATATGCGGTAAAGATAAATGATTAGTTGGTTTACGTATAGGAAAATCCTTGATTGGTTGGTTGGTTTAAAATGATGAGTCTGTCACGATTGGTTAAGTGTAGGGCAAAACATTAGGGACAGGCCAATCCGAGGCAAGATAGACGGATGACAAGGTCATGGAACCAGGAAGGGAAATCGCAACAGACATCCCGAATGACGACGAGAGTCAGAGAGGAGAAAAGAGAATATTCAAGCGAAATGTACGAGGAAGTGAGGAATATCATAGCCGCACAATTAAGTAAAGTCACTGACTTTGCGTGGACCACTTCTAGTAAGACCTCAGAACTGTACGTGTGTGACAGTCCATCACACTGTCGACTGGGAATTAAAAAGTGTCCATCTGCAAATGTGTTTTTTATCTGAGTTTGATGCATGTGTATTATTTGCGCAGCTATGTTATTAATTTTACGTTGAAATAATATATTTCTATTTTATGTTATATAATGTGCTACTTAAACAGTTTTTTTTTCCTGTGCTGCAAATACCCATCTTGGCTAATTGGGTTAAAAAATGGTCACTGGCTGTTTATAGCACAGTTGTAATTTACTTCAATTTCATTGAATATCGCTCAAAAATAAATATATTTATATGTATATTTTCGCCGAAAAATATATCAATATATATATTGAATATCAAGTTTAAGCAAAACTATATCGAGATATACTTTTTTGTCCATATCACCCAGCCCTACTACATGTTCAATATTGAAGTGCAGCTCTGTCAATACTTTATTTAGATAGATAGATAGATAGTACTTTCTTGATTCCTTCAGAAGAGTTCCCTAAGGAAAAAAAAAATTCCAGCAGCAGTGTACAGAGTTGGAATATAATTTAAAAAGTAAATAATAAATTATGGGGGTATATGTTATTGTTTTGCATCTCCTGTCATCCTAGTCCCCCCCCCCCCCTTGGGATGCAGCAGTCTAGCACTGAACAGGCTCCCCTAGCTATGATAACGGTATGCAGAGGGTGACTGGCATCATCCGTGATGCTCACTAATTTTCCCACAGTCAACTTCTCTGCCACCATCACCAGTGAGTCATTTTAGCCATTTTATGTATTGTTTTGGTTGTTTATATTTTACAATCTCCAACCCCCTTCTTAACATATTGTATTGCTTTTGGTTGGGAATTTTATTTAAGTGAAACATTTTGCAAACAAAGTATATTATGTTATTTTTGTTTTATTCAACTTGGAGATTTAAAAGTTGACATTTCGAATACAATGTGAAAAGACAAATAAATACAACCTTATTGCCTTTGAAAACATACATGTATTATTATGATGTTTCCCTCTTACACACATGGAAAAGGGATGTGTACCATGGTTATGAGTTGTTTTTTTATTTTTTTTATTTATTTGGTTTTTTCCCTTGGCCTCAGTCTGCACCTCCTCTCCAGGGCCCAGGCAAAGACCGATTTTTTTAAATTTTATTTTAATCTTCTATTTTTTTCTCCCCCCCCCCCCCCCCTTTGTTTACCTTTATCTCATCTTTTTTGTAAGGGGCGCTGGAAGCCGGCAGACCCGTCAGCGATCCTGTTCTGTCTCCCTGTAATGTTTGTCTAAACTTGAATGGGATTGTGCTGAAAATTTTCATTTTCCTGAAGGAACTCTCCTGACTCCTAAATAAAGTACTATCTAATCTAATCTAATCTATTATTATTATTATTATTATTATTACATCAGTGGTTAATTTGGTCTGAAAAGAATTATGGTAATAATATACTGTAGCTTATCGGCAATAATTTGTAGGTCAATGACTTTCTGTTTCACATTCCATATTGTTATAATGTATATTTTTTTTATGTATGTGCTTTCATCCTTTACTGACCTGCAATTGTGTAGTTGTTCGATCACAAAAATAATGGTCTGCTCCCTAGAGCCTTTTTGGCAGCAAGCTATGCAGATTTCTGCTTAGAATGCCTTGCTTCAGTCAAAGGGTGAATCGGCAGGGTCATAATTGGATCCTTTTTTTAAACCATTATTTGAATTATTTAGTATTTGGTGTCGTGCTACATGTGTTGGCTACATTAAAGACCATTCCACTTCCAAAATCAACATTCTGTCACACACTTTGTCTGTGTCGTTAACATTTTGCGTGTAATGAATGTAGAATAGCAGGATGCTACCATCCACCTCCTAGAGTTGGATTGTTTTTAATGTATTGGATAGCTCCTAATGAATGTTAAGGGTAAACTAAGAAAAATAATGCAATCTGTTATTCTTTTAGCCAGACCTCTGTGTTTACTTCCGTACATGACGGTTTCGGCTGCAACTGTTGCCTTCTCCAACAACAGTTGCAGTCGAAATCGTTAGGTATAGAAGTAAACGCGCAGATCTCATTTTAAGAATTACATCCATCCATTTTCTACCGCTTCTTCCTTTTGGAGTCGCGGGGGGTCGCTGGAGCCTATCTCAGCTGCATTCGGGCGGTAGGCGCGGTACACCCTGGACAAGTCGCCACCTTATCACAGGGCTTAAGAATAACACATTTCATAATTTTTTGAAGACCTAATGAACCTCTTTGGATTGAAAAAAATGATATGCAAACTGTTATTAATGGCAGCAATTCAACTTTAAATGTGAAACTAATATGTGATACCAACTCAAAGCGAGGTATGTCAAGTCTTTGTGTGGTATATAGCCATGGCGCCGAGCCACAATTAGATATATATAGGGGAAACCCTGCAATTACAAATTAATAACTTGAAAAATGCTCACAACCTAATGCAAAACACAAAACAGAGAGACAGCTCATATCTTAAATTACGCGTAAATTGAGGTACTACTGTAGATTCATTAAACTGTAAACCATTCCTATTTGGCCAACATGAAACCATTTTTAGTAAGTAGGCTTCAATTGCACTGCATTTTATCTCTATCTATCTGACTGCTTATTCTGATATTTGGCTTGGATTGCAGTATTTGATAACACTTAAAGACTGGTCACTTAACATTAACTTTAACTACCATTGAGCATTTCGGCCTCTAAAATATATATTGTTCTTTGTTTTTTTTTCCAACAGCAGGCCAATGAAGCCCTGCACCACCAGCACCAGGTGGCCCAAAACAGCCTATTGCCTCTTCTTAATGCAGGGACTGAACCAATCGACCAAAAGCCTATCCTGCCCATCCAACTAGAACACAAAGCCCCAACCAATGCTGCAGATCTCCTTAAAGACAATGTGGCCAGTGGAGGGGGTGTACGGCCACTGCATGGGATAAAGAAGGAACACAAAGGCAAAACGCCGTTTGTTTGTGGGTACTGCAACAAGGCTTTCCGTGACAGCTACCACCTACGACGCCATGAGTCCAGCCACACAGGTATCAAAATGGTGTCACGGCCAAAGAAGACTGCTCAGACGGCCCCTACCATGGTCCCAATGATCTCCACGATGACGCGAGACAACAATGGGAATCCCTCCTACATCTCTACAGCAGCAGGGATCCTTTCCACAGCGACTACATCTGTCTCGTCAGGCGCAAGCATCATGACATCGTCTCTAATGGGCAACATGCAACATCAGACTCTCCCCAAGAAACCTGCCAAACCTGTCAAGAAGAACCATGGGTGTGAGATGTGTGGCAAGGCCTTCCGTGATGTTTACCACCTGAATCGCCACAAGCTCTCCCATTCGGATGAAAAGCCCTTCGAGTGCCCCATCTGCCATCAACGGTTCAAAAGGAAGGACCGGATGACCTACCATGTTCGCTCTCATGATGGTGGCATTATTAAACCCTATGTGTGCTCCGTTTGTGGGAAAGGTTTTTCCAGGTAAGACTACATTATTCCAATCTTCAGCACTATTGTCTGCACTTTTGGTCAATGTGTTATTTTACAGTATTCAACTTATCAGAGCAAAATGAGGAAAGCATAATAGCATTGTATATGTTTCCAAAAAGATGCAAGTTGCCCAGAGCTTGAGAAGTTTCAGAAAGAAACAATAGCAAAGTTGGTTCTGACAGTAAATGTTTAAAGCTTTTACATCCTAGTAGGGCTGCACCTAGTAATTGATCAATTTGTTCAATTAATCGAATAAAACACACAAGGCCTTTGGCGATATGACGATATTCAAAACGTGTTTTTCTTTGATCAAAACTAGTAGATTGAAATGACACTGCATACACTGCATGCTACTCGGGGCAAATTCTTATTTCAATAATGTTGTTTTTTTTAAACAAGATGTGAATTTGTACTTTTTATGGAATCATTTTCAAAGAACTAAATTAAGAGTTTAATTTGTAAGCAATACTTCCGTGCATTAAATACTTCTGTTAACAAAAATGTAAATAAATAATCATCTCAAACATTGAGATTAATCATGTGAAAACTTAACATTTCTATCCTAAATAAAATACTTAGTTAAATAAAAATGTAGTATTATACACTGTATGCAAATGAATAATCAAATAAAACTTTGAGAAGATTAGCTAATAGTTTTAGTAAGTGGATAAAGGCAGGCTTTTTCATTCACACATCTTGATGGTGTGCAGAGAGACTGCTTTAGTGATCATTCTTTGCATACATGGTTACCTGGCGTGAATTATTTAATCAGAGTAAGATGTGTTTTAATCTGAGTTTTTGTTGTTGTTGCGGTCTTGTTCGGTTGCATATCCCACATTCGGCTGGAGGCTTTGGTTTCAGTTGCTGAAATAAGTTCATCCTGCCGCTTTTTTATATAAACTTTACACCGTGCAGTCATTTGTTACACACCTAAAGCTGCAATCCAAAGTACTGCCAACACTTTGGCACAAACATTTCACTGTTAGCGTTTATTAGCCACATTTTGAATCTTGGCTAAGGAATTAAGGTGTCGGGCGAGGGTGACGAAAGCTCATGGGGGCAAAACGTATGCCACATGATGAGGAGAAATTGTATTTTTTTTTTTTTTTAATTGGTCTGCAACCAAAAACCTTAAATTTATCAATATATTGCCCAGGCCTAAAACACATATTATAGCCTCAATACATATACAGGGGACAAAAAGTAGAACCAAAGATTGTTCTGCTTGCCATAATGCCATTGTTTTTTTTCTATTAAATGCAAATCAACAATAAAACCCGGGCAATACTGTATAGCCGAAAAATAGAGTCTTCGATCTTTTTTTTTTTACCAACGATTTGATTTTCTTTTTTTCCCGTTTTGTTCCCCTATTTTTTAGAGAAACCAATGAATACAAATGACAGATCATTTAAAACAAGTTTTCTTTTATATGATTAAAAACTAGTAGTGTGAAATGACAGTGTATACACTGCATCACAACACTTACTCTCAGCAAAATTCGAACTTGTATAATGTTCTTTTTAAACCAGATATAAATTGTACTTTTTATGGAATATTTTTTTAATCCAATTAAGAGCTTCCTCTGGAAAGCAATACTTCTGTCTTGAAGAAATTACTTCTGTTAAAAAAAAGATAGCATTGCACATTCCATGCATAACAAATAATCTCCAACCTTGAGACTAACTAATTGAGGACTTAAAACTTCTGTCTGGGATAAAATACTTATCTAAATAAAAATGGAGTATCATACCGCTTTTTTTCTGATTATTGACTATTTTAGGGTGAAAAATCTATAAATTAACCACACTGTCTTACAGGCCACAGGGTTCAAAGTGTAGGGGAAAAAGTAGCATCTTATATTTTAGAATGTACAATACATTGTGTGCAAATAAATAACCAACTAAACTGTTGAGAGTCTCAGTAAGTAGATAATCACAGGCTTTTTCATTGTGCATGCGCCACAATGGTGATGTGCAGAGTGACTGCTCTAGTGAATATTTTTAATTGGGCTTCTTTCTTATCATACAAGGTATCATCATTAGGGATGATGTTCGAAACCGGTTCTCCCAATTGTTCGATAAGAAAAGGACCGATTCCATGGATTGGAATCCCTTTTTGAGAACCGGTTCCCGTTATCGAAGCCACTATACCGTATTTTTGCGACCTTAGGACGCACCATATTAAAAGGCGCTGTGTCAGTTACGAGTGCTATTTCTGTATTTAACGCATGAATAAGGCGCAGCCTATTTGTGGGCGCAGTTATGGTTAAACATAAGCTAACCTAAAACATATGCTAGAATGCATGGACGCTGTTTTAAAAAGGCAGCAGGAGCAAAGCTGAGTTCAGTTGTACTTTATTGAAGTATTTATCAATGTACTCACATTATTTTTTGATCAATCTTCCTCCACAAATTTATCAAAGTCCTCATCTTTTGTGTCCGAAATGAACAGCTGGGCAAGTTCTCCATCAAACACACCAGATTCCCTCTCCTCACTTGCAAAGTCAGTCTCGTTGACCATTAGCATGGCAAGCTTGCACAACAGTAAAAACCTGACTTCTCTTGCCCCGTTGTGTGTATCGATTCTCTACCGTGCTGGTCCCTTTCTTCTCCACTGTGCTTCACCGGGATGTCGAAAGTGAACGGCACCTCGTCCATGTTGATGATGTGTTTGTCGCTTTTTTTTTTTTTTTTTTTTTTTTTTTTTTTTTTTTTACAACGCACATATCAGCACTATATGCTCACCAGGAGCGTGCATTTAGCGTCCTCTCTCACCTGAAACCTTCACCCTATAACGGCCGCATGCTGTCCTCCGTCACGTCAGCTTTTCCTCCATATAAACAGCCCAGTTATATAACATCTATGGCTTTTGGAACCCAGTGCACACACAACAACCCATCTGGCTTCGATAAGAGATTCGATAAGGAATCGGTTCGATAAGAGGATTTGATAATGGGCTCGAACTCAATAAATTCTTACTGAACTTCATCCCTAACCATCATACATACCTAGTGTAAATGATTCCACCACAGTAAGATGCTTTTTAGCAACAATGTCATTTTGTTTGTTGTTGCGGCCTTGTCCGGCTCATAAAGAGTTGTATTTTCCGTAGTTAGTTGGTTGCTTCTGTTTTAGATGCTGGAATTAGTGTGTTGTACTGCACCCTATTTTTCAGTGTGCAATAATTTGCTCCATGCCTGTTGCTGCAAATCTAAACAACTACTGACAACACTTTTCTTTTCTTTGGAACAAACGTCTCGCTCTTGTTAGTGTTGGAATAAGTCATGTTTTGCCAGGTGTGTGGATCGCTGCTAAGGAAATAAGGAGAAGAGTGGAAGCTATGATAGCTCTTGGGGCAAAAAGTATGTCAAAGCAGAGGAGAAAAAACATCAAGTGTTTTTTATTTTCTATATTGTCTGCCACAAAAAAATGGAATTTATTCATAAAATCGCTATATCGCCCAGGTCTATCATCAACATTGAAATTGCGCTTTTAACATCCATCCATTTTCTACCACTTTTCCCTCTTGGGGTCATGGGGGTGCTGCAGCCTATCCCAGCTGGACTTGTGTGTTTATTAATAATAGTAGAAACCCTACGCTGTTCGCTGACATACAAATCACTCACACAATACTGCCCTCATGTGCGCTCTATTGGAGCTGCCATGTGAAAAAACAATGTCTGTGTATTTAAAGCTTTGGGCTCCTTTCGGGCATTTTATACATTTTTATTAGTTTACACTCATTAAACAATTATTGGAAACCTGACAATATAAATCAAAGCTTTTTTTTCTAATCAAGTTAATTGTGAAGTGAATTATATTTATATAGCGCTTTTCTCTAATGACTCAAAGCGCTTTACATAGTGAAACCCAATACCTAAGTTACATTTAAACCAGTGTGGGTGGCACTGGGAGCAGGTGGGTAAAGTGTCTTGCCCAAGGACACAACGGCAGTGACTAGGATGGCGGAAGCGGGAATCGAACCTGCATCCCTCAAGTTGCTGGCACGGCCGCTCTACCAACCGAGCTATGCCGCCCCAATCATAAAGCATCCTGGGTTAATATTAACATCTGGATCACTTGGAATTTGCCAGGAGATTACAAGTTTTGTAATTACCAGACAAACATTTCACAAACATTTTTGAGAGTAAGGTTTTCTATTGCATAGGATCAGTGTTTTACAGGATGGATGTGCTATGGCCGCCCTCTGACCATGGAGACAGCCCGAGTCTCTTCACAGAGTCACGGTTCTTCTAGTAGAAAGGAATATTGATCATACCATGGCGTTAGCCTGTGTTACACGGTTACAGTAACACTCTGCTATGTGATCCACTTGCTTCAGGCATGCTTCCAGCCCAGTGACGTGGGCAAGGCATTCATCTGCATTCTGGAAAGCCAAAATGGGCAGTGGAGAAAAGGCCACTGAGTCACTACCACTTAGTTCGATCTGTTGCCATGCACTGTCTAGACTCACTTGTATCCGTCTCGCTGAATGTGGCAGAAATATCTGCTTCCTAGCACCACTGAAAGCTTCCACATGACTCCTCATTTGTATGTATAAGCAATCAAGCAAATTCCAGACGAATGGATCTTTCCGGTTTGGAAGCGGGAGCCAACACGGTCGCCCTTTAGTCTCCCCGCTAACATGATGCAGCTCTCAGCGTCACCAGAAATATCCAGCTGTCAGTGGTGGATCCACGCTAAACTGAGTTTTATGAACACAGGGGATTCACTGTTAAAAGTCTGCAGGCAATGAACAGAAAATGGAACATCACTTTAATTAAATAATGGACAGACATATAAACCCACCGTCTTTCGTGGGTTTATATATATGCATGACAGCACAACATTCCAAAGTGTTCATACACAAACTCAGTTTAGAATAAGACAAGAAAGCCATAAGACAATAATGCTAATCACCTTCAGGTTTTTATTTCGAACAACATTTTTTAAGTGTTCATTGACAAAAGCACAATTTTTTCTTGAAGGTCATTCAGTAATAAATATGCTTTGTTTTTCTTCGACATACAACTTTCCAACTGCGCTGCAGTATTAATGAAGTTTAACTAACTTTGTGGCCTCCATTTTCCTCTTCATCTTGTGCATGGGTGTCAAACTCTGGCCTGCGGGCCAAATGTGGCCCGCCGTGTAACTTCATTTGGACCTTGAGGCAATATCAAATTAACATTAGAGCTGGCCCGCCGCTGTAACACCGCATTCACCACTAATATTCATACCCTCCCGATTTTCCCGGGAGACTCCCGAAGTTCAGTGCCCCTCTCGAATTCCTCCCGATTTCCACCCGGACAATAATATTGGGGGCGTGTCGTAAGAGCACTGCCTTTGGCGTTCTCTACATGTCGCCACGTCCGCTTTTCCTCCATACAAACAGCGTGCCGGCCCACTCACATAATATATGCGGCTCATACACACACACACACACACACACAAGTGTATGCAAGGCATACTTGGTCAACAGCCATACAGGTCACACTGAGGGTGGCCGTATAAACAACTTTAACATTGTTACAAATATACGCCACACTGTGAACCCACAGCAAACAAGAAAGACAAACACGTTTTGGGAGAACATCTGCACCGTAACACAACATAAACACAACCGAACAAATACCCAGAACCCCTTGCATCACTAACTCTTCCGGGACGCTACAATATGCACCCCCGCTACCACCAAACCCCGCCCCAACTCAAACCCGCCGCCGAAAAGAGGCATTCAATTTGTATTGTTATTTTTTTTGATATGCCATTGATATTTTTTAAATATTATTATTTAAAACTCGATTTTGCATGTCACTATAAAGTTATATAAGCCTTGCTTGGTCAATATTCAATGCAAAACATGTTTGGGTCCCTATTAAAGGATTCATTTGTTCAACCTCGGCCCCGGCTTCGTTCAGTTTTAAATTTTGGCCCACTCTGTATTTGAGTTTGACGCCCCTGATCTTGAGAGATATGCTGTGCAAATTTAGCATGGGACATTAACAGAAAGCCGCTATCTAATCTCGCACAACATTATTATTCTTGATATGTTTATGGAAGAAAAAAAATTAAGCTTTCAATTGTGTCTGTCAACTGCCACTTTACTGAGAGTAAACAAGTGTACAATATAATGCTTTACCATCTCAGTGTGGTGCTTCTTGAAAGTAGGCCAAACTAAATCACGCATGATTGATTATGGAGAATCAACTGCCACTGACTCAACTTTTAAGTAATGGGCAGAGCCCCTCATTATCATGCAAGCACACCACATCAGTATGTGGGCAATTTTAGTGAGAACATTATTAAGTAAAAATTAAAATACAAAAAAAATCAAGTGTAACAATCTGTTTCTGTCCTTGCTCCTTAGGCTTGGTCCACACAAATGTTGATATTTTAAAAACACATTTTTAATTTGTTTTTGACCTTTCATCCACATGTAAATGTAGTATGTTTTTCTTAAAAACTAAGCTTTTGGAAGACCCCGAGCAGTGTAAGATATGAGCAAAACTATCTCATGTTTTTAGACCTCAATAGCACCTTGGGATAAATATGACTCCCCCCCTTCATTGTAGACAAGTGTGCATGTGCCTTAACATTTGAGGTGTGATAAAAAAACATAAAAATAATAGTGCTTTCTTGAATTTGTTTAATTATATGTGTACTGTTTTAAAAAATAATATGCACATCTTTGTACATCTAATACTTCCATATATTGATAACCAGAGGGGTTAGAATGCATGGCCAAGTCAGCTTAGCTTTTTCAGGCTTTGTGAAAAATAAACAGGACAGCCGGTAAATGCATTTTTATGTTGACAGCGATGTAAAAAAAATTATATTCTTCTAAATGGACATATTTTTACCAACGCAGTCGGGGAAATGTATAGTTTTTAAATATGTGTGCAGGTGCAGTTAGCCTTAACATTTTAGAGCATGTGTATTTGCTGAATCTCAATGACCTGCCTCTTGACCAGTGATAAACCCATTTTGAAAATAATTCTTATTTGTTCTTTATGCAGACCAGACCACTTGAGTTGCCACGTAAAGCATGTTCATTCTTCTGAACGGCCGTTCAAATGTCAAGTGACGGTAAGAGCCCATATACCTTTGTCCACCTGACAGACGACCTCATTTTCAATATTGTGATTACACTCGCTTAACCTTTTCCGTGTGTGCGTGTGCGTTTGTGTGTGTCCCTGCAGGCTTGTACCTCTGCTTTTGCCACCAAAGACCGACTGCGTTCTCACATGATCAGACACGAGGGCAAGGTGACCTGCAGCATCTGTGGGAAGATGCTAAGTGCTGCCTACATCACCAGCCATCTGAAGACTCATGGACAAACCAACTTTAACTCTTGTAACAAAGGTACTGTATTTGTGGTGTGTAATAATGTACAACTTTTACCTTAGAGAGTGGTCTTCAGCGGTATCTCCTTCCATCTTCCAACACACCATCAGCAGCCTCTCAATATTTTCATAGATAAATGTATGACATTTAGATATTGTTTTATCATCCTTGGCTGAAGTTTGACTTATTTTGCTTCAGAATGGTGCAGACTAGCAGTGATAGCACTCAAATTGCTCTGCCAAGTTGGCTACACACACTGTCATTTTTTTAAATAATGTATTTATTTAATTCAATGCATGTCATCCACTTCGTCTTGCCAGCACTATTTTTGTATTATTTGTATTTTTTTTTTCTAGTCCTTCACTCTCACTTTCCTCCTCCACAAATCTTTCATCCTCGCTCAAATTAATGGGGAAATCGTCGCTTTCTCGGTCCGAATCGCTCTCGCTGCATGTGGCCATGATTGTAAACAATGTGCGGATGTGAGGAGCTCCACAACCCGTGACATCACGCGCATATCGTCTGCTACTTCCGGTACAGGCAAGGCTTTTTTATTAGCGACCAAAAGTTGCGAACTTTATCATCGATGTTCTCTACTAAATCCTTTCAGCAAAAATATGGCAATATTGCAAAATGATCAAGTGTGACACATAGAATGGACCTGCTATCCCCGTTTAAATAAGAAAATCTCATTTCAGTAGGCCTTTAAACTGAGATACCACTGTAATTTATAATGGAATGCAGTTAATCTCCCATGTATTTTTGTCGAAGGAGATAGATGACATTTAGCTATCACTTATTAACTAGGTATCTGTCAAATAAGTGTAAAACATTGTTACTTTATTTATCACTATTAGAAAGGTGGGTTCGCCCCGCTTTAAAGCAGAGCTCACTCTTCTGTATGTACTACTTTCCCACTTTGCAAAGTTACATTTTTGGTTCTATTCTCACATCACATTTTTCACCCTTGACTTTTGGTGATGGCATTGGGAATAAGTACTGCAAAACAGGCTTCTAGAGTTTAGTCTTTATTTGAAGGGACAATGCACAGAGACATTAAGCTCAAAGACAGATACAGTCGTGGTCAAAAGTTTACAAACACTTGTAAAAAACATAATGTCATGGTTGTCTTGAGTTTCCAATAATTTGTACAACTCTTATTTTTTTGTGATAGTGATTGGAGCACATACTTGTTGGTCACAAAATACATTCATAAAGTTTGTTTCTTTTATGAATTTATTACGGGTCCATTGAAAATGTGACCAAATCTGCAGGGGTTAAAAGTATACATACAGCAATGTTAATATTTGGTTGCATGTCCCTTGGCAAGTTTCACTGCATTAAGGCGCTTTTTTTTTGGTAGCCATTCACAAGCTTCTGACAAGCTTCTGGTTGAAATTCTGACCACTCCTCTTGACAAAGTTGGTGCAGTTCAGCTAAATTTGTTGGTTTTCTGACATGGACTTGTTTCTTCAGCATTGTCCACACATTTAAGTCAGGGCTTTGGAAAGCCATTCTAAAACCTTAATTCTAGCCTGATTTTTCCATTCCTTTACCACTTTTGACGTGTGTTTGGGGTGATTGTCCTGTTGGAACACCCAACTGCGCTCAAGACCCAACCTCGGGCTAATGATTTTAGTTTGTCCTGAAAAATTTAAAGGTAATCCTCCTTTTTCATTGTCCCATTTACTCTCTGTAAAGTACCGGTTCCATTGGCAGCAAACAGGCCCAGAGCACAATACTACCACCAGCATGCTTAACAGAAGGTGTGGTGTTCCTTAGATTAAGGGCGTCACCTTCTCTCCTCAAAACATATTGCAGGGTATTGTGGCCAAACAGCTCAATTTGTGTTTCAACTGACCATGGAACTTTCCCCCACAAGGTCTTTCCTTTGTCCATGTGTTGTCTGATGAAACAAAAACTAAAAAACACCATCCCTACTGTCAAGCATGGTGGTGGTAGTGTTATGCTCTGGGCCTGTTTTGCTGCCAATGGAACTGGTGCCATAAAGAGAGTAAATGGAACAATGAAAAGGAGAATTACCTCAACCTAAAATCCGCAGTTGGGTGTTCCAACAGGACAATCACGCCAAACATATGTCAAAAGTGGTAAAGGAATGGCTAAAATAGTCTAGAATTAAGGTTTTAGAATGACCTTCTTAAAGTCCTGACTTAAACATGTGGACAATGCTGAAGAAACAGGTCCATGTCAGAAAACCAACAAATTTAGCTGAACTGCACCAATTTTGTCAAGAGGAGTGGTCAAAAATTCAACCAGAAGTGTGTGTTTAAAAGTTGTTAATTTTGTAAGCAACGTGGGGTGACTGACTGTATCGAATGCCTTGCGGAGGTCTAAGAATATTGCTCCAACTACACCTCCATTGTCAAGGTTTTGTTTTATTGTTTCTAGTAGAAGGCAACATGCAGTTTCGGTCGAGTGACTTGCCCGAAGCCGAAACCCAAACTGCAAGGGATGTAGGAGGTCTTCATAGTCCAGATGTTCTGTGAGTTGCTCAACGGTCACTTTTTCAATTGCTTTAGATTTAACCGGGAGAAGGCTAATTGGTCTGTAGTTGTTGATGTCTTCTTTATTTCCTGCTTTATGGATTGGGATGATAGTGACAGTTTTCAATGTGGTAGGGAAAGTGTTTTCTGTTATTGATTGATTTATCAATGTTGTTATAGGAGCAGTAAGACTATACACGTTTTAGGAAGAAAGTTTCCGAATTGTATATATTTCTAGATCGTGAGCTTGATAATGTGGAGAGGATTTTGTTTACTTTTATTTCATTTATTAATTCTAAACTTAGTCCATCCTGAATAAATGGCAATTATTTGCACTGATTTTGAGGGAAGTTTTTATTCAGAGTTTGTACAGACTGGATGACATGTTCATTAAATTTACTACTTATGTCCAGACTGTCTGAGACAGTAATGTCATCAAAATTTAATGTTATAGTGTCGTTTCTTGTCTGCTGTCTTCTAGTGAGTTTGACAGTACTTTTCCATAACTGTCTAATGCTCCCTTTTGCAGCATTGATTAATTCTAAGTGAAAGTCAGCCCTAGCCTTATGCAGCAACGTTGTAACTTTGTTCCTCAAACGTAAAAATCTTACGATTCGTATTTAGACCTGTTTTAATCGCTTTTTGAGAGCTGAGTTCCGATTTTTAATTAGAGTCCAAATTGTTTCATTAATCCAAGGTATTTTTATTTTAGCACTTTTCTTTCTGGGTTTTGTTTTAGTGTATTTACAGATAATCTCTTTGATTTTTGTCATTAGGTCATCACAGGCCTGTTCGGAGCTTATCCAATGGGACAGTTTTAAGTTCGCTCTCTAGGAAGCATTGGTCTTTTGTAGAGATATAGGGCAAGCACTTTTGCGTACCTTTTTGGCTCTGATACCTTAATCTTGACAACTTCCATGTTATCAGTGTGATGTTATGGTCTGATCAGCCTGTTACTAAATTACAAGTCTTTTTTATGTGATCAGGTTTATTAGTAAATACCAAATCCACCGAAGTTTGGGAGGAATGTGTAATTCTAGTAGGGCTGCTTATCATTTGTGTCATGTGGAGGCCGTTTATAATATCCTTTAAGTTTTTTTCTATGCAATGTATTTAACACGTCCAGTTGCGTTCTGACCATCTTGCAATGACATTTGTATCACTTTAGAGTTGCAGTTTCTTCGATTTTGTTAGAATTCTTGATTGCTCAACCCATACACTGTTGGTCTGTAGCAAAGCAAATATTAAACGACTCTTCCTTCTTCCTCTCCAGACGGCAACGAGGTCTGCAACTCGGCATCCGCTACACCCGTGACCATTTCAGCTCCCATCTCCTCGGCGATGAACCGCGGCAATGCCAACAACCACCACGCCGTCACCATAGCCGCGCAGATGAACATCAGCACCAACACAGTCAACATCACGTCACCGGTCAGCCTCCAGCACCCGGTCACCATCACCGGGCCCGTCAACATCGCCTCAGTCAATATTCCCTCCTCTGCGCCCATGAATATCGCCCACTCGGTCGCAATAACCACCCCCATGGCAATGAATATTGCCGGCCCGCTCAATATTGCCATGAGACCAGTAGACAGCATGCCTTTCCTGTCCCAAGTCCTGCCGTCTTCCCCGCATTGGTAAAAGCAAAAGGAGCATTTAACCACAAAGCGAAACTCAGCCCAGCTCTTTTTTTTTCATACCCTACTGAACCTTTTTCCCCTGTACATCAAGTGAGCATGGATGCTGTTGTCCAGTAGGTGTGCAGCCAGGGGCCGCTCTCGAGTCAAATTTTACATGACTGTAGAGGCGCAACACTTGAGTAGAAACCAAGTAGGACTGACCTTAAATGAGGACAAGTTTAGGACTTAGCATAGTTGTTTGAAGTGCTGAAACTGTGATGTGTGCCATGACAGGCCAGATGAGGTGAAGCGGTTGTTTTGATCCTAACAGGTGAGACCAGGTGGATGAACTGAAACATCATCCATAGATTGCTCTCTTACGTTGTTTACTATAGCCTGCTAATCCATATTTAATGTAGGAAATGAGCATAGTAAAAAAGGACAGCAGCTTCCATCTGCTTCTCGGATAGTTACTATACTTTTGAGGTACAGCTAACATGTACATTTGACATAGTAATGTATTTTCATGTTTTAGGTTTTTACCTTTTTTGTTCTCTCGAATATGAAATGTTTGTATTTTTTTATTTGTTTTCGGCTCATGAAGGCTTGTTAATATGTTCTATGGTAGCTTTTAATGGTTTCCCCCAATGTAGTCGGAGTGGATGGAGTCTTGCACTGAACACATGTTTTACACAGGTGAAGAGCAGCAGTATTAGTTGACGTCTCACTCCTATCTAAATCTCTTTTGTTTACTTTATATCCTAATTCCCCAAAAAGCCTCACTCAGGAAGTCTCCGGAGGAATATATACTACACATGGTCATTCTGGGATTGCTTCGTTTGTATTACTTTTGGAAAAGCATTTGGTACCGTAGGAATTGTTTTTGTCAGAACAAAAAATGTCATTGGTGTAACAATCACCAGTGTTTACTTCCATTTGGAGATTCTTCTCTATAGCCTTCCACGAAAAATCCATTTATTTTTATTTGAGGTGCACAAATGAGTGGCTTATGTTAACATGTTTTTTTTTGTTGTTGTTAGTGATATTGTTCGCACTGGAATATCTTAGACCGCAAGCAGGTTCTATTTTTTGTTTGCCATAGTCCACATTTCAAGCTGCGTTTTTTTTTTTCAGCATCTCAAATTGATGAATGAAATGTTGAACTGGGCAGATATTTTTCCAGCCCTTAATAGTTTATCGTTATTAGGAGATGTTGCATGAAGAAGACTTTTGGTACACACTGCCCTATTTCCATCAGGGACGATGATAGTTTTTAAAGCATAACCGTCCATTGAGATGATTATTTGCTGTTTTATGGCATACCTACTGTACATTTGATATTTTTTTAAAAGAAAAACATCAGTGTCAGGCAGCAAAGATTTCCAAAATTGAGACTGACCTTGCATGAGCCCAAACACTATAGCTGTTAAGACATATTTTTCAAGAATGCCTTGTCTCGACAGTGGTGAAACTATTTGAGACTTTCAGTTTACACTGAACAAAATGCAATATGCATGACTTTTTTGTTTTTAACAAAATAGTGTATTTTTTTTACTTTATGACGTAGATACACTATAAATAGCTTATTTGCCAAATTTGAGCAATTAATGTGATAAACTGTCGAATTGAACACTCTGTATTTTTAAAGCAAATTGAAAACTCCCTGACCTTTTTTGTGAAAACTTTTGAATGTATATCTTTGTACAACACTATTTTAGGTCTGAGGATACAGTAGTGAAGATAGATGTGGAAGATAAAATAACACTTTTTATAATAAAACATTTTGTATTAGAACATTAACAATGGTAATTTTGTATATACTAGAAACAAGCTTTCTGGTTAGCGGAAAGATCAAACATTCCTGCATTTCAAAAAAAAAAAAAAAAAGTGTCCAATGATTACATGAACATTGCGCAATGTTATGTGCCTTTTATTTGGGTTGTCTGAATAAAAGAAAACCATCACGTGTGTATTCTTAAAATACTGCTGAGCAAACGACACATTTTGTTGCCAGGCACATAGATATAAAGTGGTCTGCTTCCTTTTTATTTTGTAGGACCAAACAAGGAATATTGCACAAAGTACTCAAACTAATAAGCAACTAGTTATTAGCAGCAGCGGTCTTCCAAACGTGCAGTATACAATTGTCCAGCAGATGGCGACTTTTGATCATAATTGTTAAACATGAGGCCCTGCATTGATTGCATTTTGTTGACATCAATTATCTCAGAGCTGCACGTAGTTGAAAAAATGTCTTCTAGTGAATGTGTACAACTATAAATTGGTCAAGGAACACAAGATTGCTGCAAGTTAGCTTGATGGGAAATCCTCTGCAGGATTGTCATCAATCTCCTTTAGTCTGAAGGTGTTAGTTCTCTGCTACGCCTGATAGCACAACCCTTTAAACAGCTTAAGAAGGCTTTTGGACAAGGACAGGATAATGTGTTCTTCAGCTGAGGGACTCTCAAGCCGGTTAGTGCCTATATGAGCATTGCCTTATTCACACACAATATGCAGTAGATTTATGTCAGTCTAATTATCAAGGAATTCAGAGGAGAAAGGAAAGATGAAGCAGAACAAACAAGGTGAGGTTTATTTTTGTTTCGTTTGCTTTTTCGAGTTGCTCATAATAGGAACATGGATTCCTAATGAAAAAAATAACCGCCATTCAGTCACATGATGAAATTGTCCAACAGGCGACTTGACACGTGCACTGTCGTGTGAAAGATAAGCACATACTCCTTCCTTCCTGTGAAGCAACATGACTATTTAGCAATGTTAAACGGCGAAATTGTTCATTTCTAACCAGCAACAGGGTATATCCTTCCTATCAGTAAACATATCTATTACGGTACACATAAGGGACAATATTGACATGAATGTGGTTACACTCTAGAGTAGTCAGTGTACAGCTTGTTTCCAGCGCCGGCCCCTCCCTACAGGCAAAACATGCACTGTGCGTGGAGTCCGTTTTGCGTGTATCACGTGTCAAATAATGAATGATAGAGTGCTTCGCGTGGAATTTTACTGACATTTTTCCTAGCCCCTTCCTGCTCCGTCAATGATAAGTAATGGTGAATATGTCTTATTGTATGTGAGTGCTTTGCTGATAATTTGCCCCGTCAAGGTTGTGCAAGGAGCATGTGTCTCTGTGTGTTTTATGTACATAAAACTGTATTTCACTGTAATTTCACAAAATACAGTGGTACCTCAACTTATGTGCTTAACTGGTTTAGCGATAGAGCTCCCAATTCAAAACATTCGTATTTCAAATCGGACACCTCCCATTGGAATTGTTTGAAATCAATTTAACTGGTACACGCCCTCACAAAACTAAAGTACAAACCCCGTTTCCATATGAGTTGGGAAATTGTGTTAAATGTAAATATAAACTTTGCGTCCATAACAATCCGGTTGGTTATTTTCCTCTTTGTTCCGGAGGACACCATGTCCACAGTTTCCAAATATAATTTGAAATGTGGACTCATCAGACCACAAAACACTTTTCCACTTTGCATCAGTCCATCTTAGATCTTAGAGCGGTGTTCCTCGGTGTTGTTGATAAATGGCTTTCACTGTGCATAGTAGAGTTTTAATTTGCACTTACAGATGTAGTGGCCAACTGTAGTTACTGACAGTGGTTTTATGAAGTGTTCCTGAGCCTATGTGGTGATATCCTTTACACACTGTCGGGTTTTGATGCAGTACCGCCTGACGGATCAAAGGTCTGTATATCATCGCTTACGTTCAGTGATTTCTCTAAATTCTCTAAACCTTTTGATGATTTTACGGACCGTAGATGGTAAAATCCCTAAATTCCTTGCAATAGCTCGTTGAGAAATGTTGTTGTAAAACTGTTCGACAAATTGCTCACAAAGTGGTGACCCTCGCCCCATCCCTGTTTGTGAATAACTTAGCATTTCATGGAAGCTGTTTTTATACCCAATCATGGCACACACCTGTTCCCAATTAGCCTGCACACCTGTGGGATGTTACAAATAAGTGTTTGATGAGCATTCCTCAACTTTATCAGTATTTATTGCCACCTTTCCCAACTCCTTTGTCACGTGTTGCTGGCATGAAATTCTAAAGTTAATGATTATTTGCAAAAAAAAAAAAATGTTTATCAGTTTGAACATCAAATATGTTGTCTTTGTAGCATATTCAACTGAATATGGGTTGAAAAGGATTTGCAAATCATTGTATTCCATTTATATTTACATCTTAACACAATTTCCCAACTCATACGGAAACGGGGTTTATACCACTGATAATCGCGCACACACTAGGTGTGGTAAGATTATCCTCTGCATTTGACCCATCACCCTCATCCCCTAGGAGGTGAGGGGAGCAGTGGGCAGCAGCGGTGGCCGCGCCCGGGAATCATTTTTGATGATTTAACCCCCAATTCCAACCTTTGATGCTGAGTGCCGAGCAGGGAGGTAATGGCTCCCATTTTAATGGTCTTTGGTATGACTCAGCTGGGGTTTGAACTCACAACCTACCGATCTCAGGGCGGGCACTGTAAATTTTAGAGTCTAAAACAACACAATCTTTATGAGAAAAGTATGCTTTAAAACGATGAAATTGTACAAAATTAATACAAAAGAATGTAGTACATACGACTACAGTAGTTGTACGAAGGAGAGTGGATTTATACAGTATCTCCTTCCAGCTGCTTTTCAGTCAAACACACCATCAGCAGCTTCTTCATTCTTTCATTTATACATGTCCGACTTTTGGATATTATTTTAAAATCTGTGTTAGACTTTTTCCTGCTTCAGTATGGTGCATACTAGCAGCAGCGGCTTGTTTCGCCAAGTTGGCGACATGTTGTGTTTGATTATTTATCAATGACTATTATCTTCTTCTTTTCAACACTGTCCTTCACACTCATTTTCTTATTTCCCATTGTTGGAAAACACATTTACGTCCATCTATAGCTAAAAGCTAACGCTAGAGAGTGAGGCCATAGATCAGGGGTCGGCAACCCACGGCTCCGGAGCAGCGTGTGGCTCTGTGATCACTCTGATGTGGCTCAGCATCTAAATTGCTGACCCCAACGATTATTCCGTGAGGTTTCCGGATTTTAGTTCCTCACTCAGAAATCACCCGGGGATAACATTCTCCAATTTTCACCTGGACTTCAACACTGAGGGTGTGCAGTGATGGCAATTCCTTTAACCTCCTCTACAACATGTCGTCAAGCCCGCTTTTACATCACGCGATCTGCGTGTGGACTGGTCACTTTTTATATTAAGCCTCTGTTAACACACGAAAGTGCCTGCAACACATACTTATTCAACAGCCATACAGGTTACATTGAGGGTTGTAATACAAACAACTTTAAAACTCTTACTAATATGCGCCACACTGTGAACCCACACCAAACAAGAATGACAAACACATTTTGGGAGAACATCAGCACTGTAACCCAACATAAACACAAAAGAACAAATACCCAGAATCCCATGCATCCCTACTATTCCGGGCTACATTATACACCCCCGCCAGCAGCAAACCCCGCCCCCTCCAACCCTGTCCACCTCAACCGACGCACGTAGGGTGGGAGGATTTGGTGCTAGCGGGGTGTATAATGTAGCCTGGAAGAGTGGGATGCATGGGATTCTGGGTATTTGTTCTTTTGTGTTTATGTTGTGTTACAGTGCTGATGTTCTCCCAAAATGTGTTTGTCATTCTTATTTGGTGTGGGTTCACAATGTGGCGAATATTAGTAAGAATGTTAAAGTTGTTTATATCACAACCCTCAGTGTGACCTGCATGGCTGTTGAACAAGTATGCCTTGCAGTCGTTGGTGTGTGTCTGCAGAAGTCTCATTCGACATGTGACTAGGCTGGCAAGCTGATTAAACGTGTTGTAGAGGGCGATAAAGGCAGCACCTTCAGAAGATGCCATTATTATTGTTAATCGAGGGAAATCCTGCAAACATTCGCAGATGGTTGATCTGACATTGGGTAGCCTTTCGGAATATTTTGGAGGGTTGGCAAATGTGATGCTGTCAAGCGGCATTTAGATAAAACTCGCAGACCCCACAATCATTAAATTTTCATATTAAGATGCGGGCCGCGTGTATGAGACCCCTGGTTTATACATAGCACAGTGTAAAAAAAAACTGTATGCAGTGTTATTTCATTTGAATTTTCCAAAGAGTTTTGTGGCTCTCATTGTTTTCTTTATTTTGTAAAACGGGTCAAAATGGTTCTTTGACTGGTAAAGGTTGCCAACCCCTGCCATAGATGCTTGAGGCGGAGGTTCACTGTAACATTCGCTACACCAGCTATTGCTGTATATGCCTGTTATTAAGATGTTTGCTTGCAACTTAAAGCATGACAATTTGCCAAGAAACCTCTCTTATATCCAAAAAAGCACAAAACATGCATCAAATTAAATTCTGGTTTGTTTGTTTGTCTCTTCTATCTGAATGGATTTATGAACAAAATGTGTTTAATGTTAATGTGTAATGTAAAAATAAAAAAAATGATCGCCAAAGATTATATATATGGGATTATGGATGTGCGCAACATGGAATAGATCACTGAAAAAATCTAACTACAAACCCCGTTTCCATATGAGTTGGGAAATTGTGTTGGATGTAAATATAAACAGAATACAATGATTTGCAAATCCTTTTCAACCCATATTCAGTTGAATATGCTACAAAGACAACATATTTGATGTTCAAACTGATAAACATTTTTTTTTTTTTCAAATAATCATTAACTTTAGAATTTGATGCCAGCAACACGTGACGAAGAAGTTGGGAAAGTTGGCAATAAGTACTGATAACGTTTAGGAATGCTCATCAAACACTAATTTGGAACATCCCACCGGTGTGCAGGCTAATTGGGAACAGGTGGGTGCCATGATTGGGTATAAAAACAGCTTCCCAAAAAAGGCTCAGGCTTTCACAAGAAAGGATGGGGCGAGGTACACTCCTTTGTCCACAACTGCGTGAGCAAATAGTCAAACAGTTTAAGAACAAGATTTCTCAAAGTGCAATTGCAAGAAATTTAGGGATTTCAACATCTAGGGTCCATAATATCATCAAAAGGTTCAGAGAATCTGGAGACATCACTCCACGTAAGCGGCATGGCCGTAAACAAACATTGAATGCCCGTGACCTTCGATGCCTCAGACGGCACTGTATCAAAAACAGACATCAATCTCTAAAGGATATCACCACATGGGCTCAGGAACATTTCAGAAAACCACTGTCACTAAATACAGTTTGTCGCTACATCTGTAAGTGCAAGTTAAAGCTCTACTATGCAAAGCGAAAGCCATTCATCAACAAAATCCAGAAACGCCGTCGGCTTCTCTGGACCCGAGATTATCTAAGATGGACTGATGCAAAGTGGAAAAGTGTTCTGGGGTGTGACGAGTCCACATTTCAAATTGTTTTTGGAAATATTCGACATCGTGACATCCGGACCAAAGGGGAAGCGAACCATCCAGACAGTTATCGACGCAAAGTTCAGAAGCCAGCATCTGTGATGGTATGGGGGTGGATTAGTGCCAAAGGCCTAGGTAACTTACACATCTGTGAAGTCACCATTAATTCTGAAAGGTACATACAGGTTTTGGAACAATATATGCCGTCTTTTTCATAGACGCCCCTGCTTATTTCAGCAAGACAATGCCAAGCCATATTCAGCACGTTTTACAACAGCGTGGCTTTGTAAAAAAAAGTGTGCGGGTACTTTCCTGGCCCCCCTGCAGTCAAGACCTGTCTCCCATCGAAAATGTGTGGCGCATTATGAAGCTTAAAATACGACAGCGGAGACTCCGGACTGTTGAACGACTGAAGCTCTACATAAAACAAGAATGGGAAAGAATTCCACTTTCAAAGCTTCAACAATTAGTTTCCTCAGTTCCCAAACGTTTATTGAGTGTTGTTAAAAGAAAAGGTGATGTAACACAGTGGTGAACATGCCCTTTCCCAACTACTTTGGCACTTGTTGCAGCCATGAAATTCTAAGTTAATTATTATTTGCAAAAAAAAAATTTAAGTTTATGAGTTTGAACATTAAATATCTTTCTTTGTAGTGCATTCAATATTCAATTAAATATGGTTTGAAAAGGATTTGGAAATCTTTGTATTCCGTTTATATTTACATCTAACACAATTTCCCAACTCATATGGAAACAGGGTTTGTACAAAGCCCATCTCAATTAGATTGTTAGTATTCTTGTTACAGTTCTAACTATTTACAGTGAAACAAAGCAACATCTACATAACACAACAAAATGTACATGACATACTGCAGCAGCGCTTCTTAACCTTCTTGACCTCGGAGCCCGACTTTTCCACTACAGAGGGGCACGGGTCCCACTCAAATGTCCATCCATCTATTTTCTACCGCTTGTCCCTTTCGAGGTCGCAGGGGGTGCTGAAACTTATCTAAAATATTAACACTGTATTAATATTCTTACTGTTGATCTTATTTAATACTTAAATTCACACTACTTACATATCAACTGATATGAAAGGATCTGTTAATAACAAAGATAATTATCGAGGCTTAGGTCAGGCTGATAAAAAAAATACATAGTTTGTGGCCTTTTTTGTCATGGGACCCAGAATGTCTGCTGTGTGTCGTCCTTGTACTCGGTACTTATCACAAAAAAAGAGAGAACTGTTCATGCCAAAAAGCCACACTGTTCAGGAACGACCCATTACTACAATACACACACACACCCACTAAGGTCAAAATCAAAGTTTTTCAACAAGGGGTGCGTGACCCCTGGAAGTCCAAAGAAGTGCTGCATGGGGTCTTGAAATTATATTTATGTATATATATATATATATATATATATATATATATATATATATATATATATATATAGGAGGGCGAGAGAGGAAGTCTGCCACAACCATCCGCGCGCCCGGCCTGTGGACCACCCGGAAGTTGTATGGCTGTAATGCGAGGTACCATCGGGTGATCCGTGCGTTTGCATCCTTCATCCGGTGGAGCCATTGGAGCGGTTTGTGGTCCGAACAGAGACTGAAGGCGCGCCCCAGCAGGTAGTAACGGAGGGCCCCGACCGCCCATCGGATGGCGAGGCACTCCCTCTCTACCGTACTGTACCTCGCCTCCCGGTCTGAGAGTTTCCTACTGATGTACAGAATGGGGCGGTCGACACCCTCCACCCGCTGGGACAGCACCGCCCCCAGACCCCTGCCCAATGCGTCCGCCTGCAGACAAAAGGGGATGGTGAAGTCAGGCATACACAGTACCGGTTTCTCGCAGAGTGCCGTCTTTACCTGCTCGAACGCCCGCTGGCACTGCTCCGTCCACTGGACCAGCTCTGGGGCACCCTTTCGGGTGAGGTCAGTTAGTGGGCTGGTTAAGTCCGCGAACCGAGGAATAAAGCGGCGGTAATATCCCGCCAGGCCCAAAAACTGCCTCACCTCCCTTTTTGTCTTGGGGGGTGGACAGGCCGCAATCGCAGCTGTTTTATCTAAGTGGTACCCCAGGTACTGTACCTCTCTCCGGCCAACCGTTGGCGGTGAGCCCCGCCCGCCTCAGGGACTCGAGCACAGCCCCCACCCACTGCATGTGCTGTTCCCAGCCGCTGCTTTGGATGATGACGTCATCCAAATGTGCGGCCGCGTATGCCGCGTGGGGGCGCAGCACCCGGTCCATGAGACGCTGGAACGTGGCGGGGGCACCGAACAAACCAAACGGCAGTGTCACGAACTGGAATAAACCTTCCGGAGTGGAGAAGGCCGTTTTTTCCTTGGACTCTGGTGATAAGGGAATCTGCCAGTAGCCCTTGGTTAAATCCAGTGTGGTGAAAAAGCGAGCAGTGACTAGCCGATCCAGGAGCTCGTCGACCCGGGGCATTGGGTACGCGTCAAAACGTGACACCTCATTCACCTTGCGGTAATCCCCACAGAAGCGTACGGAGCCATCCTTCTTTCCCACCAGAACGATTGGGCTACACCACACGCTGTGGGATTCTTCTATCACCCCCAGTTCCAGCATGGTCTTTAATTCTTCCCGAACTACTTTGCGCTTGTGCTCGGGAAGTCTGTATGGTCGAGTCCGCACCGTAACCCCCGGGCTGGTCTCGATGTGATGTTGGATGAGGTTCGTGCGGCCGGGCCGCGCGGAGAACACATCAGAAAAGCACTGTTGCAGCGCTGCAACATCCGCTTTCTGTCTGAGCGTGAGGTGATCATCACAGGGGAGGGGAGGGGAAGGGGCAGAGCGCGGGACCTCTGGCCCCAACTCCTCCTCCTCTCTTACTACCGTCACCATGGAAACAGGCTCCGCCTCCTTCCATGCTTTCAGCAGATTGAGGTGGTAAATTTGGGTGTCTCCGCCCCGGTCCGAGCGCCGAACTTCATAGTCCACATCCCCCACTTGCCGTGTGACCTCAAAGGGTCCTTGCCATCGCGCAAGTAATTTAGAGCTGGAACTGGGAAGTAACAAAAGGACTTTTTCTCCCGGTGCAAATTTTCGCAGCTGGGTTCCCTGGTTGTACGTGCGTTTTTGGCGTTCTTGGGCTTGGAGCAAATTCTCCCGTGATAAGTGCCCCAAAGTGTGTAGTTTTGCTCTCAAGTCCATAACGTACTGGACTTCAGTTTTACTGGAGCTCGGACCTTCCTCCCAGCTTTCCTTAATTATGTCCAGCACTCCACGCGGCTTACTGCCGTACAACAACTCGAATGGTGTAAAACCTAGGGAGGACTGGGGTACCTCTCGCATCGCAAACATGAGGGGATCCAGCCATTTGTCCCAATTTTGTCTGTCCTTGTGCTTGAACTTACGGATCATGGTTTTTAGCGTTTTGTTCAAGCGTTCCACCAGCCCATCTGTTTGGGGGTGATACACGCTGGTGCGGATCGCTTTGATACCCAGTAATCCGAATAGTTCCTTGACTGTGCGTGACATGAAGGACGTGCCTTGGTCGGTCAGGATCTCTTTCGGGATCCCGACCCGGGAAATAATTTGAAACAGCGCTTGCGCTACGCTCCTTGCGGAGATGGAGTGTAGAGGCACTGCTTCGGGATAGCGCGTTGCGTAATCCACTAGGACTAACACAAAGCAATATCCCCGTGAGCTCGGGTGCAATGGCCCGATGAGGTCCATGCCTATTCTTTCGAATGGGACCTCTATAAGTGGTAATGGGGGCAAGGGCGCCTTCGGGACGGCCGCTGGATTTAACAGTTGGCATTCCGGGCAGGCGGCGCACCAGCGGCGCACGTCTGCCCGAATGCCCGGCAATATAACCGGGCCATTACCCGATTGACTCTTTTGTCGTAACCCGCATGTCCAGCCATTAGGTTCACATGCGCCGCCTGGAAAACTATTCCCGGTGGCGTTTCGGCACCAGCAACTGGGTGATCTCTTCTCCCGTCTGAGTGTCACGGGTCACTCTATACAGCCTATCTCATAATGGAGAAATGCGGGAATACCCGCGCCGCTCCCGGGCGCATTAGCTGACCGTCAATATAGTCGACTTGGTCCAAGGCCGCGCGTAAAGTTTCGTCTCGCAACTGCTCGAGGGGAAAATCCTCCGTAGGATGCCAATAGGGGGGCGGGGGGGGGGGGGCGTCCCGCGAAGCCCCCGCCGGTTCCCGCTCGGCAGTGGCGGAAGGCCCCGCCTCGCCACTGAGAACCGCGCGGATACTCCCTTTTCCTACGGTCCGTGAACGCCTCCCCACACATTGCGTCACAAGAAGTGGAAACCCCGGCCAATTTGTCCCTAATATTATGGGAGGCGTAAGGTGCACACTTACAGCAACCTTCACACTATGCTTTTGTCCCCGATGCCAAATTTCTACTGGAACAATGGGATACGTGTGCACATCCCCATGAATACGTCTAATTCGCCCCTGTGTTGCCTGCCTCAACGCCCCGGGCCGAACCAGGTTTTGGTGGATCATGGTTTGTTTGCACCCCGAATCCACCATTGCCCGGTATATACTCCCTTGAACCCTTACCGGGACACAGTACGCCTCTCCTGGATCGGAGGCGGGTGCTGGGGGCTCGACCACCCGTATCACCTGCCCCACCTCCATCAGTGAGCACTCCCTGCGCACGTGACCAGGTTGGCCGCACCCCCAGCACACCGGCCCTGGCGTTCGAGGTGCCGTCTGCGGGGGAAGCCCTTGTTGCGCAGCGCCGGAAACCTGGACAGAGGGAGGAATGTTATATACGTTATACACCCCGTCTCCCCCCTCAATAGTGCTGGAGGATGACGTGGTGTGTGTATGTGTGTGTGTGTGTGTGTATGTCCCTGTCCGGGCCGACAACCTGCTCTACCGCGGCCTCCTGCGTCTGCCAGCTCCGTCTCCGGAGTGCGGAGATGGGCCGCTCGGCCGCTTGTGGTGCTGCTCTGGATCTGTCGGCTGCCCGTGGCGCTGGTGCGGGTCTTTCGGCGATCTTGTTGCTTCCTTCACGGTGTACCGCCAGATGATCCTCGGCCAGGGCCACCGCGGCCATCAGGTCCTGCGGGCGATGGTACCGCACCGAAACGGCCGTCCGGGCTGGGATGGCCTCCACAAACTGCTCCAGGAGGATCCGCTCCAGCATCTTGCTATCGGCCTCCTGGGGTTCCAGCCACCGGACGGCCGCATCCCAAAGCTGCTGCGCCAGCACGAACGGTCGATCCTCAGGCCCCAGTCGCATGGCCTGGAACCGGCGTCGGTGGTCCACCGGGTGAATGCCGATGCGGTCTAATATTGTCCGGCGTAGGTTGGGGAAATGCACCCGAGCGTGCGCTGGGAGACTAAGCGCCGCCCGCTGCGCCTCCCCCACCAGGAGCGGCAGCAGCTTGACACCCCACTCGGTGTCCAGCCAGCCGCATGCTGTCGCTGTGGTCTCGAATACGTCGAGGAATACTTGCAGGTCCTCTCCCTCTGACATCCTCTGCATGGCGGTCCCCTTCTCCTTCTCCTTTCCTCCGGACTGGCTCACCAATGCTTGCAGTACCTGCGTCTGTTGCATGCTTACCTCCATCTGCTGCTGGGTGGCTGCCGACACCTCCGCCAGCACTCTTCCCAGTGCCTCCAGGGGGGTTGGGGCCGTCATCCTTCCTCGGTCCTTGCTTGGTTGGACGCCAACTGTGACAGGTTGGTGTCTTGGGGTCCTCAGGACCGAAGGATCACAACAGGAGTTCAAGTTGACAATTATTTTTAATCTTTTTACACACAATATTTCTTCTTTCGTTTGTTCCCAAAAGGATCTTTTCATTTTTGAATTTACACAACAGTTCATGTTCGTCGTTCGCTCCCCAAGTCTTTTCAGTCTTAGTTCGTTCACTCACAAAGTTTTTAACTCGCTCAGTCCTCCCACAACCCTTCTGGCGTCCTTTGCACCTCCTGGGGTCCTTCTGGCTTTTCAGCCCCGCCCTGCAGTCACCAACACTGCTAAATAGAGACAGGTGATTAAATAACTCGTTCCAGCTGAGGTATCCACTCACCTGTCATCTTGCTTCCAGCCGGCTCCTGTGCATGCCATCGCCGGCAGGCGGCGCGTGACCACACCCCGCCTCCCACACTGTGTTTAGCTATTCCTTGTCCTCCAATGTTGGGGCCTGTGGGACCATTAGGTGGATTCCCAAAATAATAATAATATGATACAGTATTATAAGAAGCAAAACTGTTAAGTTCCTCTTTACCACTGCAGCTGATAACTTTCAGAGTCTGATGGCAAAGCTGTGTTCCTTGGCTGGACACCATGGAGTCTGTGCTGCGAGGACATAACGACCCCTTTCAAACTCAAAAGTTGCATAATAAGAAAATAAGCCCTGCTCTTTTGATGTATTTGGTGCTGCATCATCCCCTCAGGTTGCACCAGTACAGATTAGCTTTGTTCTTTTTTGTTGTACCACCCGTGCATAAACTGATGTAAACGCCGACTTTGCTTTTCATTTGGCACGCAGTGTTGATGGGCGAGGAGGAGGACGGGCAGATGGAGAGAAGGAACAGTCCAATAGAAGTGACTCACGTTCTATTGTATAATCAGCCTATATTCAAAGAAGGAACATCACACCTTCTTTGCTTTAATGAGTTGTGCGTGTGCCACTTTACATTCTTTTTGCAAAAGTTGGGCTCTGCCTGACAATGATTTGATAAACGTGAGGACCTAAAAGTGATTCACATTTCATTTGTACTCAGTTTTTACACGTTTGGTTGACTGCCTTCAAACAAGTGTGAGTGGGAGGAAGTAGTGATGGTGTTGAGCGCCACCTGTTGAGTCCCCGTTATGGGTTTTGCTCATGCATTATCCAGGAATCACATCTAATACCATTCAAGGTCGCAGGTCACAACGTGTTCTGTTCAACTTCACCCCAAATGCGTCCACCACTCATGCAAACATGAAGCAAGGCCTTGTCCTAAAATGTGTTGGTAAACGAGTACGCAAATATTGGGATTTTTTTCTAAAGAGTCACTGGTTGTCTAGTGCAAGGGTCTGCAACCTTTACCATCAAAAGGGACATTTAGTCCACTGTAAGACAAAATAAAAATAGTCTGGAGCCGCTCAACATAAAAACAAACAAACAAAAAAAACATAGGACTTCCCAGCAGGCACAAGACGTTAAAAGAACGTTGACAACTTGTTGAATTAGGTCCTGATGTTGAGCAACTCAAACCAATTTTGGGTTCTGACGTTGATATGACCATTCAATTTTGGTCATTTACTCACCAATATTTCACAACACAAATACAACGTTGAAACAACATGCTTTTTGGCAACATTTATTCAATGTCAGTTTGAGACGTTGATACAACCATTGACATTTGGTCATTTCCCAACCAACAACGTGGATCCAACATTGGACACCAACCCAGTGACATCCCACTGGGTTGTTTTTCCTTGCCCTTATGTGGGATCTGAACCGAGGATGTCGTTGTGGCTTGTGCAGCCCTTTGAGAAACTTTTGATTTAGGGCTATATAAATAAACATTGATTGATTGATTGGATGTTGTCTCAATTTTCAAATACAACTATTTTGCAACGTTGTTTGGTGGTCAGTTTAAAAAAAAAAAAAAAAAACATACCGTATATTTTGGATTATAAATTGCTGCGGAATATACGTTGCACCGGCCGAAAATGCATAATGAAGAAGGAAAAAAACATATATACGTCGCACTGGAGTATAAATCGCATTTTTGGGGTAAGTTTATTTGATGAAATCCAAAGCTTACTCAATGGCCTAGTGGTTAGAGTGTCCGCCCTGAGATCAGTAGGTTGTGAGTTTAAACCCCGGCCGAGTCATACCAAAGACTATAAAAAAATGGGACCCATTGCATCAAAGGTTGGAGTTGGGGGTTAAATCACCATAAATGATTCCCGGGCACGGCACCGCTGCTGCCCACTGCTCCCCTCACTTCCCAGTGGGTGATCAAGGGGATGGGTCAAATGCAGAGGAACAATTTCACCACACCTAGTGTGTGTGTGACAATCATTGGTACTTTAACTTTAACTTTGATAGGCATTCGAAAGGCAATTTAAAATACATAAAGAATAGTGAACAACAGGCTGAATAAGTGTACGTTATATGACGCATAAATAACCAACTGAGAAAGTGCCTGGTATGTTAACATAACATATTATGGTAAGAGTCATTCAAATAACTATAACATATAGAACATGCTATACGTTTACAAAACAATCTGTCACTCTTAATCGATAAATCCGATGAAATCTTCCTCGATGTCGCTTCTAAACAACTCTGCCAACTCCAAAGGAATGCGCCGCTTCCTCTTGTCGTTTTCTGCAGCATATTTCACTACGTCCATCTTGTAATCTGCAGTACATGATTTCCTTTTCGGTGCCATTTTTGTTCAGCCATTCTCAGTTATTATAAGTTACCGCCAACGATGAAATCATCAATTTTAATAGCTACGGCAGTAGCATATAGCAGTTAGCATCCATTACCCACAAAACACTTCTGCCATGACCCTCCCCCGCCAAATTCTTATTGGTTGACTTGTATGTGACGATTGCTGACGTGTGTGTGACGATTGCTGACATTTTCTTCGTCTCTTCCGCGAATGAGATAAATAATATTATTTGATATTTTACGGTAATGTGTTAATAATTTCACACATAAGTCGCTCTGGAGTATATGTCGCACTCCCAGCCAAACAATGAAAAAAACTGTGACTTATAGTCTGAAAAATACGGTATGTATAATCAACGTTGTATCAATTTCTTGTACCTGCTGGGAAAACTCTGGTCTTAGAGCAGACCTGGGCATTTTGTGGCCCGCGGGCCACACCCGGCCCTTTTTGTGTCCCTGTTCGGTCTGCGTGATGCCAATCATGAATTACAAAATAAATTAAAAAAATTATCTATGTCGAGTGTGCAATACAACGGCGCTGCTTTTGTTTTGAAAAGCGTTATTTGTATTACTTCCGTGTGGACGTAGGCGCGTGCGAGATGTGAGTGAATGTGAACAGCGGCAATCAAGATTTACAAAATAATTTTTTTAAAACATCCATGTCGTGCGTGCAATACAACTGTGCTGCTTTTATTTTGAAAAGTGTTATTTATGGGTGTATGTCCGTGTGTAACCTGTGAGTGAAGGTGCACACAGCAAGTGATGCCCAGTTACCCCCGAGATGTCAGCTCACGCTAAAAAAAGAAAAGTTAATGATGAATGCCATGTTTTCAACAAGAAATGGACTGCCAAGTATTTATTTACATAGATGAAAGGTAAAGCCGTGGGCTTAATTTGAGGTACACAGGTTGCTGTGTTTAAAGAATATCATTTGAATCGCCACTACACGACAAAGCACAAAGAAAAATACCAGCATCAATAAGGACCTTTTGCCAAATTTCACACCCTCGGAGATGTAGCCGTCAGGACAAGTTTCGTCATTCCTCACAAAATCGCCAGAAAATGTGAGGCGTTTTCCGACAGAGAGTTTATCAAGGAGTGCTTATTGGACTCTGTTGCGCTGATACGCCCGGAGAAAAGGGGTGCATTTGAGAACGTGTCACTCTCCCGACGCACCGTAACGAGGCGGGTTGAGGCCATCGCTGGAATCTTGGAGCTTCAGCTGAAGAACAGACAAGCACCCAGAGTAGAGTAGACTCAGCCAGACTGCCTCTGGGCAAAGCTGCAATTTTCCATGCCAATAAAGCAAGAAGACAGTGCTCAAAAGTACAGTTTGCATTGAATTTGCCATAAACATGCTACCAATTAGCATTAGGGATTTTACATGGCGTTTTCAACGCCTCGAAATTAGGTCATGAAAATGCACGTAACAATCACACAGCTGGGGTATAATAAGTAGAATACTTACATTTTAAACACTTTGTTGGACTCAACAAAAGAAAAGACCTGCACATTCAGCTTAACGGCAAAGGCTACTTCCTGGCAACACACCGCAGTCTACACACCACTGCCATCGCCTTTGAGTTGCAGCTGCGTGCAAAGTCTACTATACACTGCCGTACAGTACTTGCAAATGAGACACAGAAGTGTAAGAAAACAAGACAACATGTACTTGCACTGCAATGTATGATTGGATGGACAAAATAGTGGAGGCCTCCATGCAAAATGTGTTTTTCTTGATTGACCAAGATATGTTGGGGAAGACTATTGCTCTAGTATTTATTGCTCAAAGTCGACTTGTGTATACTCTGAAACAGAAAAGAATACATATTTTCAGGCCCTGTTTACACACAGGATAAGGTTTTATTATCCTTATCCTGTGTGTTCTTGGGATGCAACTCCGTATTCTTCTTCCTCCAAACACGACGAGTTGAGTTTATACCTAAATGGATACATGGATGATACAGCAGAGGATTGGGAGAATGTCATGTGGTCAGATGAAACCAAAATAGAACTTTTTGGTATAAACTCAACTCGTCGTGTTTGGAGGAAGAGGAATACTGAGTTGCATCCCAATAACACCAAACCTACTGTGAAGCATGGGGGTGGAAACATCATGCTTTGGGGCTGTTTTTCTGCTAAGGGGACAGGACGAGTGATCCGTGTTAAGGAAAGAATGAATGGGGCCATGTATCGTGAGATTTTGAGCCAAAACCTCCTTCCATCAGTGAGAGCTTTGAATGGTTGACCAAATACTTATTTCCCACCATAATTTACAAATAAATTCTTTAAAATTCCAACAATGCTAATTCCTGGATTTTTTTTTCACATTCTGTCTCTCACAGTTGAAGTGTACCTATGATGAAAATTACAGACCTCCGTCATCATTTTAAGCGGGAGAATTTGCAAAATTGGTGTCTGACTAAATACTTTTTTTGCCCCACTGTATATTCTGGATATATTCTGCGACATACATGGCGTACAATAACTGTTACAGTCTGCTTTGCCAGTACAACTGCATTTGATGGTTTCCGTAATCTTCCCTCGACAGCCAGGTAATACAAAGCACACACAACCGTTTTTTTTAATCACATCCACGGGTGCTAGCATTCTTTTTGACTCTCCTTTGACAAATGGACAACGTTTTTGCGCAAAGTATAATCACAGCTGACCTGGACATTGGAAAGTTCTCTTGTCGTCTGAGAAGTGTTGTATCCCAAATAGCTGCAATCGCTTTCTCTTAAGGTATTCATGTGTGACACGGGCATGTCTGGATGACTCGCCTTCATATTTCCAGTTGTTAGCTCCGAGCTTTATTTTGAAGCTGGCTGTGGCGCGTTCTTTCTGACGTCACTTCCTGTGTGGGCACGGGCTTTCTGGCGTCACTTCCTCTCCGACCTCAGTTTGTAAACGATCAATGAGTCCATACAAAGCTAAGAACCAGAGATTCAAGAAATACACAGCTGACTTACCCATGTAAAAATTTCTCCGAGGAGCGGGACCTTAAACGCTGGTTTAGTGTGGCTGACATGGGGTTTAGGCTAATTAATTATTAGTTTAAGGGGTTAAACGACAATGTTTCATGGTAATTCCTCCCAAATGACTGTAGTTAGCCAGCAGAAGTTGAGTAAAACCATTGCACCATCCGCTCAGACTGCACATGAAGTTATGAACTACGAATGTCTCGCACATTACAAGCTAGATACGGTAGGACCACTCCAGTCCGAGGGTATGGTGCAGGACTGTATGCATTTATACATATTTAGATATAGAAACATACTCTGCAACCAGCCCTGCGTGGGGTTTGCCTAAGTCAGCTGAGATAGGCTGCAGCTGCATGACATGTCTCAATACTTTTGTCCATTGAATGTCATGTAAGTCTGGCTTGTTGCTACAAGGAAAGGGAATATTTTTTGTCCAGTTGAGCGTTCCGCATAGAAATTCCTAATTTTCTACTGATGTAAAAGTAGAAAATGCATGCTATGTCCTTGCTGTGGTTAGGCCCAGCACATGTCTGATAAACAATGACAACTTCTCTTCTGCGAGACTCATGACAACACTGCAACATTTGAGCTTGTAGGCGGAGCAAAACTATGGAGTGACTTAGGCAAGGAAGTGAAAGAAGATACTAGTATGAGTCCATTTTTTTATTTATTCTAAATATTTATATATTTATCGTTTCATGAAAACCACAAAAGGTACAGCTTACCTGTGACCATCATAAAAAAATGTATGAATTAAAACTGTAGTTGTATTTGTTTAATCGCTAAACTATATTTAATATTTAATTGATTTAATATTAAAAAAGTAGTATTCCCTATTCCCTTTTATTACGTACACTTTTGTGAGCAAAATAAAATCAATAGGGCAAAATAAGAAAGCAAAAAGAAAAACGACATTCAAATACATGTATGTGTTTCAGACACAACAAACCAAAAACTATCTCAATTGACACAATAAAACAAAAACAAAAAAAAACACATTAGATATAATATTGTCATTTGTAAAAAAAACTATTCGGATATTAAAATACATTTTAAAAAAGCATTTTGCGTGTCCGAAAATGGGCAGAAAGAGGCAAAGCATAGACATGATATTCTCATTTTTTATCAACAATCCAATGCATAATCTCCCGATATATAACTACATTCAGTGTATTATTACAAGATTCATATTGTACATAATTACACCCACTTACACCCATAATAATAAACACAATTTCTATAAAGGTATTACACCTTTGAAATATTTCATATTTTCTCCTATTTGTTAAAAATATCCATCCATCCATTTCTACCGCTTATTCCCTTCGGGGTCGCGGGGGCGCTGGTGACTATCTCAGCTACAATCAGGCGGAAGGGGGGGTACACCCTGGACAAGTCGCCAACTCATCGCATATTTTTTTGTATTTCTTTTTAAGTTCCATGTTATTACCATGAATTGATTAACTTGGACCCCGACTTAAACAAGTTGAAAAACTTATTCGGGTGTTACCATTTAGTGGTCACTCCGGCTTCCTCCCACCTCCAAAGACATGCACCTGGGGATAGGTTGATTGGCAACACTAAATTGGCCCTAGTGTGTGAATGTGAGTGTGAATGTTGTCTGTCTATCTGTGTTGGCCCTGCGATGAGGTGGCGACTTGTCCAGGGTGTACCCCGCCTTCCGCCCGATTGTAGCTGAGATAGGCGCCGGCGCCCCCCGCGACCCCAAAAGGGAATAAGCGCTAGAAAATGGATGGATGGATGTACGGAATATGTACTGTAGTGTGCAATCTACTAATAAAAGTATCAATCAATCAATCAATCAATCAATCAATCAATCAATCAATCAATCAATCAATCAATCAAATGCTTTGTTGGTTTCCTTGTCCAGTTGATTCACTGAGTCACCCTACAAACTGATACGCACCAAATATAGGGTCTTCACAAAGCTGCTTTTAATTCAATTTACCCCTTAAATTATATTTTATGTTCAAAATTCCAATAATAAATTCACAGCAAATGACTGGTTAATAATGAATGGTATTACTTTCACAGTAACATTTGCAGTACTTGGCTGTGAAACAACTGCTTAATTGCTGTTATATAAAAAGGCATCACAGTTTTTGCTGTCATTTGTCGTAATGTTACAGTACATTTTTGCAATGGCCCGTTCCATTTCACCTATATGCTCTTTTATTCCATGTTTTTTTTTTCTTTCAATATAGTATTTTTAGAATGGACACACCTTGTACACACCTGAAGTAGTCTCACCTCCTGTAGACAAAGGCATGAACGAGTCTTTAGAAGTCTGATTTAGACATTATTTCTCTGATTTTGGCCACTTTTTTAGCTGGTGAAAAGCTGCTGTTATTCATTTCCTTTTTTTGTTACTTTCTTTCTTTCTGTCTTTCTTTCTTTCTTTCTTTAGTTCATTTCGAACATGAACACACAGCATAATACATCACACAATTTCATATCATTTCACTTTACATCATGTCCGAAAAGGAGTAGGAAGAAGCAAAGCTTATTTAATCCCATACCCCTTTCCCACTTCAGAGCGTTTACAAATATATACGTTCATTTACTGACATCTTTTTTTTGCACAATGACATCCGTGAATGATTAATACAGCAGTTTCTGTAATACATAATTAAGTCAGTCATGATTAACATACTGAGATGAAGAATATCTTATTTTCAGTAAGGTTGAACGTTTTTCACAAAATTATTCTACTTTGTACTTCGTAAGCACAATAACTCAAATATGGTAACACCAGCGAGCAGTAGAGAATATGAATGGATTTTTGGCCCAGGACGTATTTTGCTTTGTTCATTATTGAAATGTTTCTTGCCACCTTATGTTTTATATTTTCAGTTCATTTTATCATCGATTAATCCATCCATCCATCCATCCATTTTCTACCGCTTATTCCCTTTGGGATCGCGGGGGGCGCTGGTGCCTATCTCAGCTACAATCGAGCGGAAGGCGGGGTACACCCTGGACAAATTGCCACCTCATCGCAGTCATCTATTATTATCCCCAAAAATCTGGTTTCTTTTTCCCTTTCAGTATCTACTCTGTCTATTTGTGTTTATGTATGATGCTCTTTTCTACTGTTACCAAATAGCATTATTTTTGTCTTACTGAGATTAAAAGATAGTCTTTTTTTGTTGAACCATCTTTTTACTTAGTTAATTTCTTCTGTTATTATTTGTCTTATCTTCTCTGTGTCCTCTCCTGAACAGAACAGACCTCCTGTTGACAAAGGCATGAACTAGTCTTTCTAAGTCTGATTCAGACATTATTCCTCTGATTTTGACCACGTTTTTAGGTGTTTGAAAGCTGCTGATGTTATTCATTTTCTTTTTTTGTTACTTTATTGACTTCATGTGGCTGTTAAAGTTCAAGTCTGACTGTCTGAGTCAAGATTTCTAACCTGTTTGTTAGGTTTTAGGGAGTCTCAAGGAGACTAATAATAGTTTCTCTTCGCTTTTGTGGGCCAAAGACAGAGTTTTTGTATCGTTTAGTATCGTTCCAATACGGTTACTACCCTTGGCATCGATACTACCGATATTTGTATCGACCTGCAAAACCTTAGTGTAAATTCAAACAAAATGGAAACTCTGATAATTGCCCCTGATCAGGAACTCTCTTGGTGCTCTGAGTACACCTGTAAAAGCAGCCTCAGAAGATGTGAGGTTTAAACACAGATGACATCTATTAAACAGACAAAGAAGCAAGGAATCAGACACAGAATTAAATTTGGCTCACTGAGGAGAGCGCGTACACTTGTACCTTTGTGCAGCGTTCCGCCACTTTCTGACGAAAGATTGTATTTGTATTTGTATTTTATTTTATTTGGACTTTTCCTGATTACATGGCAACAGCGGTTTCTAAAGGTATGGGGTCGTCAACAGCCGCCGCCTTTGGTTACAAAACAGTTCAAAGAAAAGGTTGGTTCAAAGAAAAGGTCGTAAACAGCCGTTGCCCTCGTTCACAAAACAGTTCAAAGAAAAGGTGCCTGGAGGGGGATCAGGCCCTGCCTCCTCTACGCTTTGTAGATCTCGGGTCAAGACAAAATCTTCCTGTGGATTACAATACATCAAAGAAACCAACACCTTCATGTCGCTTCCCATCCTACTCAGTGGAGTTTTACAAGCCTTTTGCTTGGTAGGATCATAAACAGCTTTTGTCTTCTCGCCGGGAACTCATGGCAACACAGTTTTGTAATAACTTAGATACAGTACAATTATTCTGACAGAAACCTTGGGGTTGTGTTTGATCAGTCCATGTCTTTGGAGGGTCACTGTCGTCAACTAACCAAAAACTGTTTTTTATCATCTAAGAATTATTTTTAAAGTGAGAAATTTGTTGTCAAAATTGGATCTCGAATTGATTATTCACGCGTTCATTTCGTCTTGCATTTACTATTGCAATTCTCTCTTCACCCTTTTCAAGAAGTCAACGCTAAAGAGACTTCAGACTGTACAAAATGCGGCTGCCAGACTTTTGACCGGTGCACCCAGAACAGCCCGTATCGCACCCATTTTCTGTAGTCTTCATAAAACCTGAGTTAAAGATTTTAATCCTGACATTTTGTGCGTTGCATGGTGGGGCCCCTCAGTACATCACTGACTTGCTATGCCCTGACTCCTCAGGGTGCAGCCTCTTACATCCTTCAGGCCAGGGTCTTCTAAAGAGCCATAAAACTCGTTTTAAACCCCGTGGAGAACTGGCATTCCAGGCTACAGCTCCCAGGCTCTGGAACAATTTGCACCAGTCTCTTCGTGATCTTGACTGTGTTGAAACGTTTAAGAAACGTTTGGAAAACTTCTCTTTTTAGTAAAGCTTTAAGTTAATGCATCTTTTCAACTATCATTTTTAATCCACTTTATGATGAATTGTAGTTTTACTTCACATATGTTTTGTACAGCGCTTTGTGATTTTATCTGTGAACTGCGCTTTCAAAATAAAATGTACTTACTTAGTTACCTCAGCTACAATCGGGCGGAAGGCGGGATACACCCTGGACAAGTCGCCACCTTATCGTAGGGCTCCACGTTAATCATCCATCCATCCATTTCCTACCGCTTATTCCCTTTGGGGTCGCGGGGGGCGCTGGTGCCTATCTCAGCTACAATCGGGCGGAAGGCGGGATACACCCTGGACAAGTTTCCACGTTAATCAATTCATGGTAATGATGTTGCCCTGTTGTTTTAATTAACTATGATTTTATCTGTGAAAAGTGCTTTATAAATAAAATGTACTTACTTACCCCGGAGCCGGGCGACAGTACAAAAAAACGGTTCCCCTTACTGCCATAGGCGTGGGGGGAGAGGCGCCAGCCAAAAGACAACATGTCCCAGAATGCACCGCGCGCCCCATGATGTTCCCAACAGCTGACAGACGGTGAAAGCCACTAGCAGAGAGCTGTCTGTTGGGGGAGAAGAGGACTCTCTTGTCGTTAAACTACGGGCTTCATCGTCACGTCAAGGGACTTTTCAACAACCTTCCTCGCGTCGAGCGTCCTATCTCGGACTAAACAACAGAACTAAAGGCATTGTTCAGCAGTTTTGGAAGCGAGGGGACATTGGCGCAGTCAGGTGCTTCCTTTTCCACAATAAGTCGCCGGAGCTGCTGCATACATGTCGGATTGTTAGCCGTTGCCGCTTCCCAACCAGCCCTCCCAATCCTCCAAGCCCTCCCAGCCCAGCCCAAATGCCGAGGAATGGATAGTTTGTCGAGCATGGTCGAGAGTGACGAGAAGCCGGAGAGGGACAGCGGTGGCGGCGATGGAGGAGACTTAATAGCCATGGCCGCGCTCCAACAGTGCGAGCTGATCCAGAACATGATAGATATCTCCATCTCCAGCTTGCGGGGGCTCAGGACCAAATGCGCCGCGTCCAACGACCTCACTCAGCAAGAAATCCGCACACTGGAGGTAAATGTTGCTAATGTGACACACATAAAAAAAAGGCCGCCCCGGCCGTCTCGTCTTGTCAAATTGCGGAGTCATGACGTCCGCCTCTCGTAGCTTTACTGAAAGACCCCAACATTGATGTTTATTTTCTGCGCATCTTTACCTAAAAGATGCTGGCGTCTGACATCTTTCTGGGCTTTCTCATTCAGCCATTTCGATTTAATGCTAAATAATCTGCTTGTATTTATAGAGTTGCACATGCTGCGGTGTGCATAGTATTGTAACCGAGAGGCCCTCGGCACTAGCAAACAAAGACGCAAAAAAAAAACAAAAAAAAAACGAGTTTCACGACCTGCTCTTGTGTTTATATGCAATACTCAGCCTGCATGAAGCCGTGCAGCCTTGCAATGACATTGGGCCTCTGCTCACTCCATGAATGCACGCTTTTCTTAAACTGGGCCCCCGCATTATTCAAAGTAAGTCTGAAATACTGCCAATTTAAGAATATATGTCATGCTTTGACAAGAATGACTATCTGTAACCAACACAATCACTTCAGCAATTGCTGAGACACGAAGAAAGGGCATTGCAGTCAATACGATCTGCTCTTTTTTTTTTAGACATTTATTATTTATTTATGTATTTGAATTAAGACAATGCATATTCATCAATATAGAGCAACAATATAAATATGCCGGAGTTAGCACAATACCTAATGTTCATCCGTTGTCCTACGGCAGGTTGAATTGTGCAACTGTAAACATGTGACGTTCCTTTGTTTGCATATAATAAAACCATTGCCACTATCATAATCCAACCGTCCCAGATCACATAGTACATGACAGTTTTGCCAAAAGCAAAACATAGCTTACATACCGTACTGCTTATTCGCTTGAGTCTATTAGGGGTATGGCATAATAAGAACGTTTTAAAACAATATTATTTTCGCTTCACAAAGAAATAATTATACTTGAGTATGGTAACATTTACAAAACAAAATGTCACCTGATTTTGAGTACCTCACCAAAGGGTCAAAGAATATTTGCTTAAACACTTTAGGGTTGCCCTGAGATTGCTGAGATACCTGTGGCTGTGGGCATGGTAAACATGACATCATCATATAATTTGCTCGGAATCTGTTTTTCTAAAAAGGCAAAAACTTGTATACATTCATTAAAAAATATTCTGTGTCATTATTCCTGGTAATAATATATTTTTGCACCTCTTGGTACCCCAGCACCTCCAATACCCTCAAAACCAGACTCCAAACATCCAAGAACAAGCTAGTCCGGTTACTTTTAGACCTCCACCCCAGATCACACCTCACTCCAACCCACTTCTCCAAAGTGGGCTGGCTCAGGGTGGAGGACAGAGAAAAACATCTCTCACTGAGCCTAGTTTATCAAATCCGCTACACCTCCCTGATACCGAAGTACATGTCAAACTACTTCTTTAACGTAAATGACCGCCATAACCACAACACCAGGGGGAGCTCCACAAACCATGTTAAACCCAGATTCCGATCTAACAAAGGTTTTAACTCATTCTCTTTCTATGCCACATCAATGTGGAATGCACTCCCAACAGGTGTAAAAGTAAGTGCATCTCTATCCTCCTTCAAAACCGCTCTAAAACAACACCTCCAGGCAACTCCAACCCTTTACTAATACCCTCCTCCATTCACATCCCATCTCCCCGGATTGTAAATAACCTAATGTAAATAATCAAATGTATTTCTAATGTATATGCTTGTTCTTATGCTATCTGAACTCACTATGTTCTCTGCTCGCTGTACATATCCTACTAAGTCAGACCTATACTGTTTCAATGTCCATTTCTCTGTTGATGCAATTGTTAATGACTGAAGTACTGATATCAACCAAAGTTCCTCATTCCAACCCCAGGATTGTAAATAATGTAAATAATTCAATGTATATACTATGATGATTAACTTGTGTGATGACTGTATTATGCTGATAGTCTATATTTGTACCATGAATTGATTAACGTGGACCTCGACTTAAACAAATTGAAAAACTTATTCGGGTGGTCAATTGTACAGAATATGTACTGTACTGTGCAATCTAATAATAAAAGTTTCAATCAATCAACCAATCAATCAATCAATTCTTATATAATTTAGCTCTATTTCCTCATTGTTGCTAGTTATTGTGCAATGTACTTGGAGACTTTTTCAAGTCTCTAGAGACTTTTGCAATCTTTTTTAGTGACTTTTTCTTTATTAAAACCGACTAGCAACAAATCTAGCAATTTTTCGTGGTGTTATTGTAGACTGCACTCACACTGTTTAGAGATTCTTCTGTCCCTCCATGTACCAGAAAAACAGCGCGCTGCAGCGTGCCCGATTTTCCCAAAACACTCACTGATGTCACGCTTGCATGCCTTTCTCTCGTTAAACGCCGCCTTTTACCTCTTATTAGCCCAGTTTGCACATTTTATAGATGGCTGTCCGTCGGTATGTCTCGGATAGGTTAAAGTATGTCCACATCGCAGACATGCTGTCTCAGCTCCAAACAATCCCGTACATATTGCCTACATCATCACAACATCCGGTTTCGGCAGTGTTTTGTTGGTCAAAGTCGTATTTCCGGCGACCAAATTTCCGGTGCATCATTAATCAATGGTGCGCAAGTATTAGGCTATACATATATCTTTTCATACTGTAAGGGCCTGCTCGTGGTAATGTTACGTTCGTGTATTATTGATGTTAATTGTTCCCATCGCCGCTAACACATCATGTTGGCGTTGTGCTGTTGTGTGTCTCTGAGTGAAGCACGGAGACAAAGGTGTGCTCAGAGAGGAAATGTGTTGGAATTGGGCGGGTTGTTAGCATAAGATTCACAATTAAAGTTAAAAAGAGTGTCTGACTTTTTGTCATTCTTTTCTGGAGGTTAAAATACATAACATTTATTTTTTGTTCACACAAAACACACATTTTTACAGTGTGGTGGCATTTATTTTGGAGTGGCGGTGCGCCAAAATCAATTACATTAAGGAGAAACCTTGAACTTAGTATTTCATATAATTGAAATACAGAGGGACCTCCATTAACAAACCTTAATTGTTACAGGGTTTGTGAATAGAAAAGTTTGGAAATTGAAGCAAATTAAAGATGTAGAACTGTATAGAACTATGTCACTCTATTTTGTAGACTCTTTCATCTGAAATTAATCCACTCAAAGTTTTTTAATATTATTTCTGGTTTTAGTTATTTTTAATCATTATTTAATTTCTGCTTTTGGGTAAGTGATGTTTATTAGTCTTTAGCAGCATATTTTTCCTAAATCTCCACCGTAAAGCTACACTTTACAGATGTCATGTCAACTCTTCAGTGTCAGGTGTCTTTGGAAAGGTAATTACAGACAAAGAGGTGACTTTGGACATACAGCTTTAATTTATTCAAGTGCTCTTTGTGTTAATTGGCAGTTCACTTAGAGCAGAGACAAACTGTCACTGCCCGATTTTCTGAGCTGCCCGATCCGCCAGTGCATGCGCAAACATTGCAATTTCCTGCCGTGGTATTACCGTTCTATGACCTTGAGTGGTTAATGATATTACAAACTCTGTTTCCATATGAATTGGGAAATTGTGTTGGATGTCAATATAAACGGAATGTAATGATTTGCAAATCATTTTTAACCCATATTCAGTTGAATATGCTACAAAGATAACATATTTGATGTTCAAACTGATAAACATTTTTTTTTTGCGAATAATTATTAACTTTAGAATTTGATGCCAGCAACACGTGACAAAGAAGTTGGGAAAGGTGGCAATAAATACTAATAAAGTTGGGGAATGCTCATCAAAAACTTATTTGGAACATCACACATGTGTGCAGGCTAATTGGGAACAATTGGCTGCCATGGTTGGGTATAAAAGCAGCTTCCACGAACTGCTAAGTTATTCACAAACAAGGATGGCGTGAGGGTCACCACTTTGTAAGCAAATTGTCAAACAGTTTTAGAACAACCTTTCTCAATGAGCTATTGCAAGGAATTTAGGGATTTTACCATATACGGTCCGTAAAATCATCAAAAGGTTCAGAGAATCTGGAGAAATCACTGCACGTAAGCAATGATATTACGGACCTTTGACCCCTCAGGCGGTACTGCATCCATCCATCCATCCATTTCTACCGCTTATTCCCTTTTGGGGTCGCGGGGGGCGCTGGCGCCTATCTCAGCTACAATCGGGCGGAAGGTGGGGTACACCCTGGACAAGTCGCCACCTCATCGCAGGGCCAACACAGATAGACAGACAACATTCACACTCACATTCACACACTAGGGCCAATTTAGTGTTGCCAATCAACCTATTCCCAGGTGCATGTCTTTGGAAGTGGGAGGAAGCCGGAGTACCCGGAGGGAACCCACGCATTCACGGGAGAACATGCAAACTCCACACAGAAAGATCCCGAGCCTGGGATTGAACCCAAGACTGGAGGACCTTGGTATTGTGAGGCAGACGCACTAACCCCTCTGCCACCGTGAAGCCCGGCGGTACTGCATCAAAAACCGAAATCAGTGTGTAAAGGATATCACCACATGAGCTCAGGAACACTTCATAAAACCACTGTCAGTAACTACAGTTGGTCGCTACATCTGTAAGAGCAAGTTAAAACTCTACTATGCAAAGCCAAACCCATTTATCAACAATATCCTGAAACGCTGCCCGCATGGCTGGGCCCGAGCTCACCTAAGATGGACTGATGCAAAGTGGAAAGGTGTTCTGTGGTGTGACGAGTCCACATTTCAAATTATATTTAGAAGCAGAGGACGTGGTGTCCTCCAGAACAAAGAGGAAAATAACCATTTGGATTGTCATAGGCACAAAGTTCAAAAGCCAGCATCTATGATGGTTTGGGGGTGTATTAGTGCCCAGGCATGGGTAATTTACACATCTGTGAAGGCACCATTAATGCTGAAAGGTCCATACCGGTTTTGCAGTAACATATGTTGTCATCCAAGCAACGTTATCATGGACGCCCCTGCTTATTTCAGCAAGACAAGTGTTACAACAGCGTGGCTTCGTAAAAAAAGAGTGCGGGGGCTTTCCTGGCCCGCCTGCAGTCCAGACCTGTCTCCCATCGAAAATGTGTGGAGCATTATGAAGTCTAAAATATGACAGCGGAGACCCCGGACTGTTGAACGACTGAAGCTCTACATAAAACAAGAATGGGAAAGAATTCCACTTTCAAAGCTTCAACAATTACTTTCCTCAGTTCCCAAACGTTTATTAAGTGTTGTTAAAAGAAAAGGTAATGTAACACAGTGATGAACATGCCCTTTCCCAACTACTTTGGCACGTGTTGCAGCCATGAAATTCTAAGTTAATTATTATTTGCAAAAAAAAAATAAAGTTTATGAGTTTGAACATCAAATATCTTGTTTTTGTAGTGCATTCAATTGAATATGGGTTGAAAAGGATTTGCAAATCATAGTATTCCGTTTATATTTACATCTTACACAATTTCCCAACTCATATGGAAACGGGGTTTGTACAATATTAATAACCCATGTGTATTCAAAGTGTTAGGATAGTGAAAATAATTTTGGAAAAATGATAAGCATGAAAAGCACCGCTTATATTTAGTTACGGCAATGTAAGCATTAAATATGTCACATGGAGTCAAAGCTAAGATGAAAAGAGCAGTTTCAAAATTCAATAATGAACAAAGTTATTACAATTTTTGAGTAGTTTAGGTTATCCGCAGATACTTTGGCAAATTGTTGTTTAAAACAAAATAATAAAATGCCTCTATTTTGGAAAAACTGCCGTCAAATAGGGAGCGGAGATAGCTGACTTTGCTGGGAAGGTTCCAATCAGGGATTTATGCTAACACAATATTTAAACGAGTTCCTTATTCTCTTTTATTGCATACGATTGTTTGAGCAAAACAAAATTAATAGTACACAATAACTAAACAAAATAAAAAAAAACGCTATCTATTGCTCTTTTAAATCATTCGTTTTTTCCTTCCACGTCCTGTGTCCATGGAATTACTCCCTGAATTTGCAAACATTAACAAGAATGACAAAAACATTATTTTGAGAAAATAAACATATTGATTTATGAGTCTAGTATTGCTTGTATACTGATACTACCATTGGTGTTGACGTCACCAATTTATAGATGGATCTGGACTCCTCTTACGTATTGTGTACTGACTGTGACAATGCTGACAAACTAACAGTTGTTATATTATCCTCTCTCTAGACTATTATTAATCTATTTGTTAATTTTTTGTAAATAACTGCTTACTTTGGCCTGTATTGCTCTTCCATCTACACTTCTTAAACTTTACTAAGCACTTATTTGTTGGTGTTATTTCAAGCTGGTTTAGCATGCTATTAGTTTACCTGCTCCTGGCTTAGTCCTCTCTGTGTAACATGTTCTGCCTTGTTTTAATACTTGATAATGATATTTCATTGAGATACTTCAGATTGTGCTGATGGTCGGGCAGCTCCGAGACCGATTTTTTGTGGAAACAGCTGTTCTTTCCTTTTACCTACCCTACCACAACAGTTATGTCAACATTAACACATGAACATGCCCTTCAGACACATACTGTCTTGTTGGCTTGTTTCAAAATGCGTCACACACTCTTTAATTGCACTCTAATCTTCAGACACTGCCTCTTCCATTGTCATGTTGTAGTTCCTAATTCCTTCCATGTGTTCTATATAATCTAGTGAATTTCTTCATCATGTCTATGCAGCTTCTCTCTCTCTGGAGGTCCACTCTATTTGAGGCCTCCACGGGGTTTGTTTACGCGCTCTGCTTGTTTTTGCAATATTCTCAGCTGCACGATGACTGAAGGAATCATGTCATGGAAAGTAGAGCATTGCGTTGTTAGGAACAATGCTCCTGATAGAGGGGGTGTGTGGGGGGGGGGGGTGTCGGATGCAACGGTTGTGCATTTTGATGTGCAATTTTTTTTATTTAGTTGGACAACCATCTCTTCCTGACTCATGTTGTCATTGTGGATGCATGATAGATGTTTTTATTTTTGGCTCATAGTTTATTTAAGCCCTTGTCTTTGAAGGGGTGCAAGGATAGGAGCGTTGTTGATTGGCAAGAGGCTATTAATTATCCATGTGTGGGTTTTATTTCTTTATAATTTAGGTTATTTTTACACTGCAGAGTATTCAGATTATTTTGTTACATTCAATCTTTTTATGTACCTAGTCATTTCCATTACAAAATAAAATAGATTTCTAATGTGAGTGGAATGGATCCCTGAAGTTACCCGCATGCGCACAGCATGTGGTGCAGTGTTTTTACTAGGAATGTAACAATATGAAAAAGTTATTACGGTTAACGTGACCAAAATTTTCTTGTTTGTCATTATGGATTGATCAGCCACCGATCAGTATCTGGACGATTTTTCGTGAAAAAGTATGTCATCTGCCACTGCTTATTATTGTCTTTCAACACAGATCACGTCTGGCCGACACTTTATTAATTTTTTTATCTTTAAGTATTACGGTACGTGTATTTGTATTGAACTGTTTTGGTACGGGGGTTTCGGTTCGGTACGGAGGTGTACCGAACAAGTTTCTAAGCTAAAGTCTTATCAAGGTGCTTTGCTTCTTCTGCCTCTGTCTCAGCACCCAGCATTGTCCCACCCACACAACCATCTGATTGGTTACATACAAAGCCAATCAGCAGTGCCTATTCAGAGCGGTAACTGCCAATCAGCAGTGCGTATTCAGAGCGCATGTAGTAAATGCTTCAGCGTCGAGCAGAATAGTGTTTAGCAGGTGAGCATAAGACAGCGTACTCTCCCCAAATTATAAAAAACACCTCCCAGTCAACTACTACTAACATCACTATGAGCTCGTTGACCTTCTAGAAACTTAAACTGCAGCTCAGCTCGCTGGCAGTCCTGGCTTGAGGTGAAGGCTAATTATCTTTAAGCGTAACGTTAGCTCATTTTGCTGTGTGTGTGTGTGTTTGTGTGTATGTGTGTGTGTGCGTGTGTGTGTGTGTGTGCTAGGGGCAGTAAAGCCCTCCCTGTCGGTCTGTTATTTCACTTGAACTCCATGTGGTTCAGAGATGAATAGTCTCTCCTATTGCTATTGTACTATTTTTTCAGCAATAATTACATTAATCATTAGTAATGTAGCAGCCTAGTTTTGAATGGCAGGGTCCCTGCTATCCCATGTTGACAAAAATATAACATGTACATAATAAAAATCAACTACAGGCTTCCCAAATGCTGTAATAAATTAAGCACGATGAGTTGACTTTAAACTGTTTAATGTTGCACTTTTTATATGTAGAAGAAAAGTTTTGTAATTTTATTTAATCTGAGCAACAAGTTTAGGCAGTTAAATGTGGATTAATTTGGGCAGAATTATTATAGTGTTCCCAATGTTTAAAGGATAAAGCCATTGTTTACAAATATGGTAAATAATTAACCAAAAAATTTATATTTTATTGTTTTCTTACTGTACCGAAAATGAACCGAACCGTGACCTCTAAACCGAAGTACGTACTGAACCGAAATTTTTGTGTACCGTTACACCCCTACTAAATATGTATCTTCATACTAGGGTGGGGAACTGACCAGTGATCACTTCCTGTACTACACAAAGGGCTGGGGAATATGGACCAGAAGTGATATCCAGGTATCTATAGTCCAAATTGCGATAAATGGTTTATACTACCAGTATCTTAAACAAGACGTGCAAAAGGCTTAAGGTTGCCTAAGTGTTTTATGGCTAGAGAACTAGTGTTGAGAGTACACAGATTATTTTAATTGTAAGTAGTAATGTAACATGTTTTTTATTTTTAAAAAGTAATTAATTAGCCGTTACTATGTTTAAGCACTTTTCATTAATTGTGTTCAATAACGAAAGCTTTATAGCCTCAAGCTTGTCCGCAGGGATAGATGGAGCTTCTACTCGCTATTGTGGTGATGGCTGCTGGCCATTCAGAATCAAAATATATCAGTATAGTAATGGTATTGTCTCAAATATATCTCTTTCTAAAATATACCAGTATTAACTGTAATACTATATCATTTACCACCCGGCCCTAAGGCAAAGTGCAAAAAAACAATTACCTTGTTTCTGCATTAAAAAACTGTTAAAATACAGGCCTGTAAAGTTTCCGCAAAAACGTGTAAATCCGTGTTTTAAACATACGTTTTCGCCTCAAAATATCACAACTGCTTTTTTAAAATTAAATATCGATAAAAATATGGTTAAAACAAAATTTGTTGTTGAACACTCCTCAGCTGAGCTGTTTCTCAGAGTCTTGCCTCAACGCCGCACTGAGTTGCAGGACAAGCTAATATGATTGACAACAAAGTAGACAGACATCAACGTTGCAGCTCTGATAACCAATGGTGCCGGCAACAAGTAAGCTACCTAAATGGTTAGCTAACAGGCAAACTTGTTTTTTTGCTCCAAAACAAATAGAAGAAAACATGTTAGGACTATGGTTGAGAGCACTGAAACAATCATCATATTTGGATGATTACAATCCAAACACTGTTAGTTATTTTTTAGTAGCGAGCAAGAAAGTATATTTTTGCTGTTACGGATTTTAAACAAAGGTCATGACACCGGAAGTATATTACCTGAGGGGGCGTGGCTAAAGAATGGAGTTGCCAAATCGGAAACGTTTTAAGTTCTTTGCAATAATGTTATAGAATTTGACATTACAATTTTAATGATAATAATGTTAGTAAATGATATCATAAATAAAAGCAAAAACATATTTGGGACAATACATGGTACATGTAAGTGTCAAAATGACAGCCAAAAGAGGTTGGTAGATTACAATAAATCCAAAGGTAAAATATAGCGTAGAAATTCACCCAATTGCAGAAAATGTAGTCTGGATTTAAAAAAAATATTTCGGGGTTTTCGTGTCAGCACTTTGTGCTAATAGAAATGTTTCACCTTTTTCCTCAGTGTTCCTCTTTTTTCCTCAAAGGATGCTCACATCCCTAATATAGCAGCAATACAAAAAACAAAACACGAAATCTAACTTCCTCAAAAAGAAAAAAAACATTTTGTGATGATGTTTAAAAAGCTGCACATCGGTATATTGACTATTTATTAACTCCCACTCAAATAGCACTCTAATAGAATTGTGTCAATGATTAATTCTTAACATGTTAGTTAACTAATAGATTGTATGTTTAATCTTTTGGTATCAGCGCATTGGTGCCTAATGTCTGTCTATCTGTTTGTCTGCGTGTTTGCGCTTGCGGTGTTGCCAACTCTGCAGGAGGGAATAGAAGGAAATGTTCTCACACTTTACATGTTTTCACTGGCGATGTTTTTGCGAGTGGCGGCGCGGACTCGCTTCGCCCAAAATTCACGACTGACATCACTATTATTGTCGACAAATATAATTGTTGACTAATTATTCCACCCCTAATACATTACAGTGTCTTCGAAGTGTGCAGTTTATTACAAAAATAAGGACTTTTGTCAAGGGTAGAATCAATTATTCATGTTTATGGGAAACTCTGCTTAACTATACAAACTTTTCAGTTTACCAACTATGTTCAGGAACCAATTCAGTTCGTAAATCATGATTCCATTGTACTCGGATTTTATGTCTGGGTGGAGGTCCTGCTTTGGAAAAATGTGTACTAATTTTTAGCTATCACATTTAGCTCCTCTTAAAACATTTACATGTTGCACAATGAAATGAGATGAAGTGTACATTCCTGTTACTTTGTCTATAAAATATGTCATAGTTTTTTAATTTTTATCATTATAGTTATGATTTATTTATATAATTTCTGTAATATACTATTAGCATTTCATGATTAATATCTATGAAATAACATTCTTAATACAAAACCCGAAACCAGTAAAGTTGGCCCATTGTGTAAATCTTAAATGAAAAGAGAACACAATGATTTGCAAATCCTTTTCAACATATATTCAATTGAATACACTGCAAAGACAAGATATGTAATGTGCAAACTGAAAAACTACTTATTTTTTCAAATAATCATTAAATTACAATTTAATGGCAGCAACACATTGCAGAAAAGTTGGCACAGGGGCATTTTTACCACTCTAATACATGGCCTTTCCTTTTAACAATACTTAGTAAATGTTTCGGAACTGAGGAGAGAACGATTTTTGAAGCTTTTCGGGTGGAATTCTTTTGCATTCTTGCTTGATGTACAGCTTAAGTTATTCAACAGTGCGGTGTCTCTGTTATCATATTTTACGCTTCATAATGTGCCAAACATTTTCAATGGAAGACAGGTCTGGACTATAGGCAGGCCAGTCTAGTACCCGCACTCGTTTACTATGAAGCCACACTGTTGTAAGATGTGCAGAATGTGGCTTGGCATTGTTTTGCTGGAATAAGCCATGAAAAAGACGTTTTTTGTATGGCAACTTATTTTGCTCCAAAATCTGTATGTACCTTTCAGCATTAATTGTGCCTTCACAGATCTGCAAGTTGCCCATGCCCTGGGCACCAATACACCCCCATACCATCACAGATGCTGGCTTTTGAACTTTGCGCCTATAACAGTGTGGATGGTTCTTTTCCTCTGTGGTCCGAAGGACACAATGTCCAATGTTTCCAAAAACAATTTGAAATGTGCACTCTCCAGACCACAGAACACTTTTCCACTTTGAGCTTGGGCCCAGCGAAGCCGGCGGCAGTTCTGGGTGTTGTTGTCGCTTTGCATAGTAGAGTTTTAACTTGCACTTACAGATGTAGCGACAAACTGTAATTACTGACAGTGGTTTTCTGAAGTGTCCCTAAGCCCATGTGGTGATATCTTTTACACGCTGATGTCGATTTTTGATGCAGTACCGCCTGAGGGATTGAAGGTCCTTAATATCATCGCTTACGTGCAGTGATTTCTCCAGAATCTCTGAACCTTTTGATGATATTACGGACCGTAGATGGTGAAATCCTTAAATTCCTTGTGATAGCTCGTTGAGATATGTTGTTCTTAAACTGTTCAACAATTTGCACGCACATTTGTTCACAAAGTGGTGACCCTCGCCCCATGCTTGTTTGTAAATGACTGAGCATTTCATGGAAGCTGCTTTATACCCAATCATGGCACCCACTTGTTCTCAATTAACCTCTTCACCTGTGGGATGTTCAAAATAAGTGTATGATGAGCATTCCTCAAATTTCTAAGTCTACCTTGCAATTTTTATCAGCTTTTTTTAATCATGTTGCAGGCATCAAATTCCAAATAAGCTAATATTTGCAAAAAAGAACAAAGTTTACCAGTTCGAACATTAAGTATCTCTTCTTTGCAGTGCATTAAATTGAAAATAGGTTGAAAAGGATTTGAAAATCATTTTATTCTGTTTTTATTTACGATTTACACAACGTGCCAACTTCAGTGGTTTTGGGTTTTGTAAATGATAGAGTACGCACAAACCTGATTGAGAAGTCATCGTGTAATGACCTGGCAACAGGCATTTACAGTTTGTCGTGTTGGAGTTTTCTGATTTCTTGTGTGGCCGTAAACGCATCAGTGGCTGAGTCTGAGTGCGTCTGTTGGCGCAACTAACAGAGAGAGAGCGACTGCTGTTGTTGTTGTTGTTGTAGCATCACCTCAGAGGTCTGAGGATGGTCCTTAGAAGTGTTGTAGCTGTGCGGGGAAGTATTGCGGCTTCTGTTGATATGACAGGGAGTCAGAGTTGGTATTGGCGTGGATTGTACGGCAGAAAATTACCAATTTTGCTACATAGTAGTTTTTGGGTAATGTTTTCTTTGTGTTTATGGCCAACAAACAGTTTTGCTCAATAAAGTGATCGATGGACCTCCTTGTCTTTCTGAAAGCCTCTCGACAGACATTGGTGACGAACATTGTTCTACCTTTACTGGCTGCTTGTTGTCACCTGTCACAGATTTGCACTGCAAAACGGTACAGAATAAATTGTTACGTGTTAAATTTGTTTAGAGTTTTGGTTGGATTTTATTTTGTACGCGGCATTTGCTCTGCGCAGAGAACACCTGAGCAGCGCACAATAGCGTAGGTGCACACTTTAAAGGGATTTTTTTTTTCAGTTTATTTCAAACACGCAGACAATACAATTACAATGTATTGCATAACATATTTCCAGTTGTTTAATTACTACATGTCTGAAAAGGAGTAGGAAAAAGCAGAGCTTATTTAACCTACCCCTTTTCATATTATAGCAGTTTTATCTAATTTCTTAGTTCTCTGTTTGTAACCGTACATTGGAAAAAATATATATATATCATAAGTAAGTAAACAAATATTAAATACATAAATAATCATATCTTATTTTTTAAAGGTTTAATATACTTACGATGATTATTGTTCTTTGTACTTTGTGAAGTACAAAGAAGAACTATCTCACAGTTTTGGGGCAGTGGCCTCAATTTCTTTTCAGAGGAGCAATTAGGTGAGCACTCAGAGCTTGGAGTGGTGGGATATTGTAAGAAGTTCTAAAACATAATCGTTTTAGCTGTTTCATGCTCAATCATCCATTAGTCCGTTTTAAGGCCGTTCATTTTGGCAAATAATGAATACAAACCCCGTTTCTATGTGAGTTGGGAAATTGTGTTGGATGTAAATATAAACGGAATACAATGATTGGCAAATCCTTTTCAACCCATATCAGGGTTTCCCACACATTCATTTATTTGTCGCGGCCCGCCACGAAATAATTACGGCCGCCACAAAAAAAAATAAAAAATAAATAGATAAATATATATATATATATATGTGTATATATATATATATATATATAATATATAATCTCTCTCTCTCTCTCTCTCTCTCTCTCTCTCTCTCTCTCTCTCTCTCTATATATATATATATATATATATATATTTTTTTTTTTTTTTTTTAAATATATATATATATATATTTTTTTCCGGCTTTTGACTCTCTCGACCGCTCATAAAAGCAATGGGTCTCTGTCTGTGAATGGAGCTTGTAGTTACATATTATATAAATATGTAAATATTATATGAATATGTATATAAATATGTACACAAAGTTTTGTAATTATATTCCAATTCCGCGTTTTTCTTGGTCTCCCCTTGCTCCAAAACCTGTATGGACCATTCAGCATTAATGGTGCCTTCACAGATGTGTAAGTTACCCATACCTTGGGCACTAATACACCCCCATACCATCACAGTTGCTGGCTTTTGAACTTTGTGCCTATAACAATCCGGGTGGTTATTTTCCTCTTTGTTCTGGAGGACACCATGTCCACAGTTTCCAAATATAATTTCAAATGTGGACTTGTCAGACCACAGAACACCTTTCCACTTTGCATCAGTCCATCTTAAATGAGCTCGGGCCCAGCGAAGCCAGCGGCGTTCCTTGGTGTTGTTGATAAATGGGTTTTTCTTTGCATAGCAGAGTTTAAACTTGCACTTACAGATGTAGCAACCAACTGTAGTTACCGAGAGTGGTTTTATGAAGTGTTCCTGGGCCCATGTGGTGATATCCTTTGCGCACTGATGTCTGTTTTTGATGCAGTACCGCCTGAGGGATCAACAGTCCGTAATATCATCGCTTACGTGCAGTGATTTCTCCAGATTCTCTGAACCTTTTGATGATTTTACGGACCGTAGATGGTAAAATCCCTAAATTCCTTGCAATAGCTCGTTGAGAAATGTTGTTCTAAAGCTGTATGACAATGTGCTTACAAATTGGTGACCATCGCCCCATCCTTGTTTGTCAATTACTTAGCATTTCATGGAAGCTGCTTTTATACCCAATCATGGGACCCACGTGTTCCCAATTAGCCTGCACACATGTGGGATGTTCCAAATAAGTGTTTGATGAGAATTTCTGAACTTTATCAGTATTTATTGCCACCTTTCCCAACTTTTTGTCACGTGTTGATGGCATCAAATTCTAAAGTTATTGATTATTTGCAAAAAAAAAAGTTTATCAGTTTGAACATCAAATATGTTGTCTTTGTAGCATATTCAATGGAATATGGGTTGACAATGATTTGCAAATCATTGTATTCCTTTTGTATTTACATCTAACACAATTTACCAACTCATATGGAAACGGGGTTTGTACATCTGACGACATACTATATATGAACGCGACCTGATCATTCAGACTGCAATAGCATCGGATACATTTTGGATTTATATCCACATAAGAAAAAAGTCTTAGTCAGACTCGAAAAAAATTGGAAAAGTATTGTGCACATTGACATAAACAAAATCAAATATAAGTCACGTATGGCTTAAAAAAATTGGAATTGACCTGCAGTGTGAACATACCATAAGCCAGGGGTCGCCAAACGTGAGAGCTACTGGAGTTCTACAAAATGAAAATAGCTGAGAATTACTAATTTAGGTAACATTTAATTTACCTAAATTTATTCCAAACAAACTGAATAACCTTGTTTTGTCAGAACAGGAACAGTAAATATGTTGCTATTCACAACTTTTCCGGTTGATAAATAATAAATGATAATTGTTCATAACTTGATCCCCATTAAATGTTGCAATGCTTCTGTTTGAATGAGTTTAATTTGAGATTACATTTTTTTGTCAACCATTTTTGTCAATTATTTAAAAATGAATACCAAACTGAAGGGAAAGTTTAACATAATAGCAAGTATCTAACATATAAAAATGGCGCCATTGTTGCCTTGAATTTAATTTTAGTGGTTGAACAATGTGACGTTCACAAACGACATTTTGAACGGCTATAGGCGAACTGTGAATCAATTCCCAGTTACTATCTTATTCTATGTTGCAAATTTAAAGGTGATGTTCAAAATATTTGATAGTTTGGCCAGCATATAGCAGCTGTTTACTGTGCATAATAAAGAATCACATTTGTAGAACCCTCCGGGGACCGACTCGGAAAAGAGTGAGGAGTAATGGGTTGGAGACCCCTGCCCTAAGACCTCTATGAAAGAACAGTTTCAGAATGGTTTGACCATTTAATTGTCTGTTAAATCGTGACATTTCATATTTGTTAGTGAAAAATCAACATAATATAATCAACATGCAGGAAGGACTAATTTTCTACTTTTCTACCTGAACCAACCCTTTCTCATGCTAGATTTTTCTCGCCAAAAACATGTCAAAATCGCCATGTGCTTTATCTAAGCAAATAAAAAAATGAGGAACTAGTAAAAAGGATAGACACATAGTTTTTTTAGTACTTGCCAGGACCTGAGTGCAAATTTCGTACCGCACACATGCAAATGTGCACGGGTATGACAAATACGTTCCTTGAATCCTTGAATTGAGTTTTCTAGCAGTACTTTGCACCTGCCCTCACTGCCAAATGTACCAAAAGTTGGTTCAATGATCATGGTGTTACTGTGCTTTATTAGCTAACAATCTTGCCTGACGTGAGCCCCATATCAACTCTCAATGGGGTATTGTCAAGTGGAAAATGAGAGATACCAGGCCCAACAATGCAGGTGACCTGAAGACCTCTATCAAAACAAACCTGGGCTTCTATTTTACCTGAGCAGTCCCACAGGCTGAACATCCTCAATGCCACGGCGTATTGATACAGTAATCCATGCAATGGGAGGCCCAACAAAGTATTTAACACATTTGGCAGATCCCTAACATTTCTGTTGAAACTTTCTTTTTTATTGATCTTATATATATTAAAATTTTCTAAACACCTAATTTGGCCATAATCATCAAATATGCAAGGAGAAAAGGCTTGCAATATATTTTATCTTATGTGTAATGAATCTCTATATAAGTTATGTTTTACTGTGTTTAGCTGTACATACGTACATTTAAGTTGCTGCAGATGTACACATCTAACTATGAATTACGTTTACATGCACCTTGAGCATAAGTGTCCGTTGTATTCTAAAGACTCACTGACTTATCGTATTTAAAGGGATAAAAATAACATATGATTACAAAACAACAATAACATAACAATCAATCTATGATCAGGTGCCATGCCAGTTCTGGCAATTTTTTTATATTGATCTTTTATAATCAATCAATTGCTTTTTTTTTATCATGTTTGTCCTCATTGCTGTGTCTATAGGGTAATGAAAAAACTATGCATGTGATTTACCCTATGGAAGAACCCATTCAATACGATTGTGGGTTTGGACAGGATGCAAGTCTTACCAAAGAAAGGTGTTGTATTATTTTCCTTATTCAATAATGTAGGAATGTTGCTTAAAAAATTCAGCCTATCTTTAGCATTGCTGTCTGAGTTGGATTTGATTTTGTTTTATGAATCAAATTGCATTTTGATTGATATGTGTCCCTCCGTAAATTGTCATCATCCACTTTTCTCTTAAGCAGTTTGGTATAGTTTGTGCTTCACCCTGATTATTGATCAGTTTGTATTGTAACATTCAGCTTTCAAGACAAGTGCTCAGGTGTTCTTGGAGAAGTTGTATTCTACAGTGGAGTTAGCAGGGCGGAGCTGTCGGCACTCTTACTTCCTTTCTCTTTACCAGCACTGACTGTTTTGACACCACTTCTTGCCATCTTGTCACTACTTTAATTTCTTCTTATTTTGATCTCTTTGTATTTTCATGTTTTCAAATGCCTGTGGATGACATACTGAATTTGAGCATTGTCTCCAGAGGAGCCCTCTTGTATTTTATTGTGAATATGTTATTGTCTCTAATATATTGTACATATATTTGTTTCTAAAAATGTGTTTTAACTCCTTATGATTGCTACATGTCATCAATAATAATGCCATAGTTTGCAAACATGTTAAGTGCTTGGATACACACAAGCAAGTAAACAACAATTAATGGCCAATGCATTCTCATTTTATTTGGATAAAGGGCAAACAACACTGTAGGCTTAATTATTAAGAGGTGTGGCAAATGCAGGAAACTCATGATTGCTGTTTCTCTTAGGTCCTTATTACATTTCAAGACTGCAAAACATTAGAAGAAGGAATTGCTTGTATTCCGACATGTGACTTCTTCCCGGAAGTGAAAACCAGTGGTGGTCAACCAAGCTAAGATGACTGTTGTACAGCAAGCAGCGTGCGAATTATCAGAGTACAAAGGAGTCTTAAATTTTCCTGCAAAAAGCACGTACGAGCAAAACAATCAAACAATCAATTGACCAGACCCTTATACTTTATTAAAAAATTATTAGTTGAGTAAAATCAAGTCTTACACGTCGGTCATGTTCGCAGACATATTGAACTATTGTGCTCCAAAAGCCATACACAACAAAACAGATGGATACTTGGAAAAGCATGGAGGTCTACAACTTCTTTGTGTGAGGCTGGGTCAAGAAAATTATTATCAAGACATCAAGACAAGGATAAATATACATCGGTCTTGCTCTGGTAAGGTCGCGTTCCATGATTTAAATTTGCGTCAAAACAAACATTTGTTGCTGTTGTATGCACCGTTTATGAGTAGTTTGTTTTTCCTTGTCTTTATCAAAATATAACTATGGATGTTAACATTGTGTATGTGCTGAAAGCTTCAATTATGATTGCTGCCTTTGGTAAGAATTTAACTTTTTAACTCACATTTGCTTTTTTTTATTTAAACACGCCGAGTCGGTGCTTTCCGAAACATTTGTAGCAAACGTGTTTAGGAATACAAATAATATCAAGATGATACTTAAATGGTAAATGAAATACGTTTAAAGTATGTCAAAAAAACCTTTAACGAAGTGATCACTGCAAAATCATGCATTCTTCGACTCTGCTCCCTTGAACTGGAGTGTGAGCTGCATGCTTTTTTTGTTGTTGTTTCGTAAAATTTAGCACTTGTCCTCTCTTTTTCATTACCTCTCAAGGAACTCTGAAGTAACGTTCATCCTTTTCGCGATTTTAACAATTTGTACAGTCAAACAACACAAACATTTTTTGTTTGAGAGGCTAAATGGAACCTAGTACCTGGGAGATAATTCCAACGCCTCTTGATTGAAGTAAACACGCGAAACTAAGAAAGGAGGCAAAAACCAGGGCGGAGGAGGGCTATTTGAATTGAGCCTTACTGTGCTGGTGGACCTTGGTGTTCTGACATGCCATGCATGTGACTGCCCACTCCCTGACATCCACGCCATACAAGCCAGTTTAACAGAAGCCTGAATGCCAGGGCGCCAAAAACCCGGTGGCGCCTGTCCATTGGCGCTACAGGCTGGAGGATGGCCGGTGTAAACATCGCAGAGGAGAGTGGGACCCCTTTCCTGCATCACCATATACTCGAGCTTGAGGGCCTTACCTGCCGTCTTAAGTGCGCGGATGTCAGGGTCATTAGTCTTGTCAGCAGCTATTCCCGAAAAACCCATACCGAGCCACACTGGACACACAGGGTTGGCTTTACTGGCCACATGCTGAATGTCTCTAGGAAACTTGGAGATGGCTGCCAAGTGACACTGCTGACGGCCTGACCAAGGCTTTGTGACGTTCGACATGATAAATGTCAGGGGTTTGTGGTTAGCGAAAGCTGTGAAAGAACAACACTGAAGTGGCGTGTGGCATAATGTAGTGCCAACAACTCATGTCACAAATGCTATACTTTTGCTCGGTATCTCGCAATTTGCGACTGAATAAGACTAGGGGATGCCACACATCCGCCGCCTGCTGTTCAACCACTGTACCCACAGCAACATCAAACCCATCCGTATTCAAGGCGTCTTGTTCGTATTTATTTCGCCTGCATTTTTTCCGGCATCCACCATTGACGGGCAACAGACTCAATGTCTATCAATCAATCAATGTTTATTTATATAGCTCTGAATCACAAGTGTCTCAAAGGGTTGCACAAGCCACAACGACATCCTCGGTTCAGATCCCATATAAGAGCACATTTTCAACTATTACTTGCTGTCAAACAAATTAAGAAGAAAATGTTCAGTCCTCTGTGGTCTAGGAAGGCCACTGTTAAAAACAATGCTTACAAAGCAATGTGCTTCCCTTATCGTGTTGGTTTGTCACATTGCAGCTGTTTTCTGGAAGTTTCTGTCTGTAGCCCACCTAATTTGGTGAATCTGGTCTGGTGTGTGACGCTTGAAAAACTCCTGCAAATTACACTTTTTTTTATTGAGTGATCAGATAAACTGTTCACTTGCAGAAGTTATTTTTTGATAGATGCCCTTACTGCTTGAGTTTGAATGCCCCTGAGTGAACAGTGAGGTCAACGTCGTCGCCACACAGGTCGCGCAAATCGGCCTGGTTCCAATATTGCACTGCAAGGTAATCAAGAGCGGCTCCAATTCATTTTACATGCTCATTGAGACAGCTTTATTATTCTACTTGAACTGTGTGTTGTTCTGCCTTGCCGGTGAGAGGATAATGATAGCGGCCTCTCCACATGGAGTGCTAAATGCTACTTCACTGCACACATGTTAATCCCACTCAGTCTGGCCTCTGTCTGCCTCTCGTGCCACCTACGTGCTTCTTTTACTTCACTTCTGTATAGATTTCTGATTTGGACGGCCTTTGAAGCTTGTCTGTTTTTAAAGAAGATCTTACATGATCCTTGACTGTATGCAGCAAGGACTAATGATTATTTTTCATGGACTGTTTTACAAAATAAATCCACTAACTTCTCTTTTTTTTGTCATGTTTCTTTTGTGGCTGTGATCGTCAGCCAATATGGCGTCACTTTTTTTTGCCTCCTGGCCGTGCGGGAGAGAGCGTTTGCTGTGCGCATGTAGTGTGAGCTGTTTTGGCTGCATCTATATTTAGACAGCTTCTCTTCCTACGCATTTTCAGGGTTGGTTGTTAAATAAGAAAATCAAATGACGCGCAAAGAGGCTGTGCAGGAGGGGCGAGCAGGGAAGAAAGGGGAGGGGAGAATCAAAGCCAATCGGCAGTGCTGCTGCTTATGACATGACAACTGCTGCGTGCGTGCATGGTTTAGGAGAAGACAATAGCGATTGTGGCTCACATGTGAGTACAGAGGAAGCACAGCTTAGGTGATTGCAGCAACACTGACCTTGTTCTCTATTTCCGTACGTCCCTCAGTTTGAGTGTGTGTTGAAGTAGAACTAAGGAGGATGGAACTGTGTAGGCTTGTTCTGATCTATTCTTAAAGCCACCCAGGATGCCTTGTTTTATACATTTGCATGGGATGTATGGCTTTGCAAACTCATGGGATTATTTTTCTCATTTCCACTCTTCAATAGGGAGGACCATCCTCATACATTTGTCTGTTTAAATGAGCAGGCAGGTCTATGAGAAATGGAAATATTGTACCTTGTAAAATTAATTCTCACTCAGTTATACATGTGTAAACAAGAGCCTTCCACTTCTACTGTAAGCTTAGGAGGTCAGCGACCACAGGAGATAACAATAATGGAGGAGGGGCGAGAGGCAGGCCTTTGTCTGGGACTATCAACCGTTTACATGCCCCTCAAAGGTCATGTGACCTGGCTACTGCCTATCTTGGCCCCTCTGCCTGCACTATTTTTAACTCTTCTTACCAAACCACAAGTCTGTGCATCATTATTTCCTCCTTAAAATCTGTCCTCGCTCTTTGAAAGCATTATTAGGATTTCGGTCCAGTGTGCTATTCCTCCTTGATGCATTGTAACCATTCCTAGGTTGCCCATTTCTAAGCCATAGATGTCACGTTTGGAATGGGGATGTGCCGATACTGGGCAGGTTTTTGTGAAAAAGTATGTGATTGCTATTGTTGATTAATTGTCGATCACAAATTGCCTCTGACTGAGACTGTTTTTATTCGTTGTCCTCTGGCTGACAAGCGGCTAGCAGTTAATTATGTTTCTCCATACACAGTGTGGAGCCGCTCCCCTAAAATAATAATAATCTCCTCCATTATGTCAAATCAACTGCATTTCTTAGTATTTTAAGAATAATTTTCAAGTATGGTTGTCACTGTTAGAAAGCAAGCCAGGTGTAGGCATTCTCATAGCTAAGCTAAATGCTAAGCTAGCTTTTAACAACACCAAGAGAAATATGTAACTGGAACCAGTTGCAGCAGTAAGTAAGCAGTTTTTAACAGGAAATTAACAAGTAGATTAATAAGAGTCTAGAGAGACAATAGTATAACCACAACTACTGGTGTGTCAGCATTGTCATAGTCAGAAAAGGTCAAAATCGATCTATAAATAGATGCTGTTGATATCAAGGGTAGTATCAGTATATGATCAATACTAAAGTGATTACGGTAGGTGTTTTGCCGTTATTCGATGTTAATGTTTTTAAATTTTGAGAATAATTCTCTGAACACAGAAGGACTTTAAGGGGAAAAACCTAATTACTTAAATGAGTAGCAGTGTGACATTTTGACCCCACACTGTCACTGTTTGACCTTTTGGCTTCCTCTCAAACCATGCACATTTTTTTAGTCAGTGGAAAGCACGCTCAACAAACAAATTGTAACCTGTCACTCACCATGGCTCTGCATGTCTGGCTAAAAGAGTCAGGGTGGGGCTGAAGGCTTTATGTAGCTGAGCACACCTGCTTTGAATAATAAGGCCTAATTTGGGCCAAACCATGATTGTCAGGAGCTTGGTGTTGCTGAGGGACACTGGACATTTGAAAGTTGTGTTGTCTAAACCTGAATACACTGTGTACGAAAATGACTGCTTTAAAAATGCAAAAGTACTATGTGAATACTTTTTAGACATCTGATGGTTATTTATGGTTAAATTTACAAAATAACTGTTTTCTTAATTTGCCCTATCAAATTGCCCCCAGCTGGTGGGCGGGTCTAAGGGCTATTTAAGTGGGGAAACCGCCATTTTTCTGCCAGTCTGCTGCCTGTCACTGCCAGAGGAGGTTCTCTGTCCTGAGCAGGAGTTTGGCTCGCCATACATCAAACAACTACTGAGATTGTGGGTGCTTTGTCTTCCTGTGTATTTGTTCACCTCTTGACACTTTTTGGAATTGTTAATAAATGTTTGTAAACTGTTACCACTGCGTGCCTTGCCATCCTTGATTTCAAGTCCGGTTAGCAAAGGTTACATTACCTTCACCCGAGGCGTGGTGTGACAAGCAGATAGTAGTATTTGCTTTTGTTTGGTTACTATGTATTATTGACTTTATTTTGCTCAAAACATTTATTTGATAAGAGAAAAAGGAACTACTTTAAATATTGTGTTGATATTGTTACTCTATCAACGTCATAAATATACTGAATTAAGGTAATGTGATTGGTGTTAGATTTGATTCGGGAGTTATAATTCGATTAAAGTTTGTATTAATGATGCATACTGATGCAGTTTAAGTATTGTTCCACAAAATAAGCATTCATCACTTGCAACTTTTAAAAACAGTGCATTTGTAATTTGAACAAGTTAAATTATTTCTCGTTACATTTAATGAGTTATTGGAAATGTGTGCAAAATTGGAACATAAGTAAAAGGGTTAAATGGGTTATACTTGCACTAAAATAAAGGAGCTGGTTCGATCTCTCAGTGAGATGACTCGCTTCAGTCAACGAAATTTTAGAAATGTCTGCAATATTTTATTTAAAATAAATGAATACGTGATAACGGACTTTTACTAATCAATTTTAATATCGCCCATGTCCGAATTACAATACATTAAAAAAAGTGCCATCTTGTGAAGTTCAGGTCACATAACGGCGATAAATGGTGTGTGTTCCCAAGATGCAGATAGCTGAGGAAGCAGTGTGCAGGTAAAAAGTACTTAATGGCGCTCAAACAAGCAAAAGAAGAGTGCCACTAGGAAGGCAACGAAACATAGGGAAAGCTATGCACAACACAAACAGAATGTTGGAACAGCAAAACTTACAAAGATTGTGGAGCAAAGATCGCATCCACAACGGATAGAGAATCTGTCCATAAACGATCATCACACAGACAAAGTCCCGACAACAAAGGTAGCAAAAGGCTCAACTTTAATAGTTGTGATTGTTTGCAGAAAACAGGTGCTTAGAAGTGCTCCGGGACAAAAGTGAAGCGGCCACAGGAAAACACCAACAAAACCAAAATAACCACCAAGATAAAAACACAGGATAGGAACTAAAACACTAAAACAGGAGAACACTAATACATAAATATTACAAAAACATTTTTTAAAAGATGCAAATAAAAAATGGATATAATGTTGAATAGTCTCCACCATAAACTGATGTGAATCACACAGGCTATTTTAAACAGTGTAATTCACTTCAATATTTCTAAATGGTTATGGTGTCCAGCAAATGCAAGTGGAAACAGAATTAAAAATTGTAAATTGTGCCTTTTTAAGGTGGTCAAGTGATCAACAACATTAAAGATTTATATATTGACAACACAATTGCTATTTTTCAGAAACCGTGCAATAAATGTTCACTCCTTAAACAAAATTGTTTTAGGTATCTAAATGGGTTATACTTGTATCGCGCTTTTCTACCTTTAAAGTACTCAAAGCGCTTTGACACTTTTTCCACATTCACAAACTGATGGCAGATGCTGCCATGCAAGGTCCTAACGTCGACCTAACAGGCGCAAGGGTGAAGTGTCTAAACTGATGTGACTAGAATGGCAAAAGCTTGGGATCAAAGCAGGAACCTTCAAGTTGCTGATACGCTCTACCAACTGCGCCACTTAGTAACGTATCTACAGATCCGACTGACAGTTTTAGATGTGTTTTTGACACCACTTCTGACTTTAAAAGGCTTAACTAAATGTATTTACAAACCCTGTTTCCATATGAGTTGGGAAATTGTGTTAATATAAACGGAATACAATGATTTGCAAATCCTTTTCAACCCATATTCAATTGAATGCACTACAAAGACAAGATATTTGATGTGCAAACTCATAAACTTAATTTTTTTTGCAAATAATAATTAACTTAGAATTTCATGGCTGCAATGCGTGCCAAAGTAGCTTGGAAAGGGCATGTTCACCACTGCGTTACCTCACCTTTTCTTTTAACAACACTCAATAAACCTTTGGGAAGTGAGGAGACACATTTTTGAAGCTTTTCAGGTGGAATTCTTTTCCATTCTTTTTTTATGTAGAGCTTCAGTCATTCAACAGTCCGGGGTCTCCGCTGTCGTATTTTACGCTTCAAAATGCGCCACACATTTTTGATGGGATACAGGTTTGAACTGCAGGCGGGCCAGGAAAGTACCCGCACTCTTTTTTTTACGAAGCCACGCTATTGTAACACTTGTCTTGCTGAAATAAGCAGGGGCGTCCATGATAATGTTGCTTGGATGACAACATATGTTGCTCCAAAACCCGTATGGAACTTTCAGCATTAAGGGTGCCTTTATAGATATGTAAGTTACCCATGCCTTGGGCACTAATACACCCCCATACCATCACAGATGCTGGCTTTTGAACTTTGCGCCTATAACAATCTGGATGGTTATTTTCCTCTTTGTTCTGGAGGACACCACGTCCTCTGTTTCCAAATATAATTTGAAATGTGGACTTGTCAGACCATAGAACACTTTTCCACTTTGCATCAGTCCATCTTAGGTGAGCTCGGGCCCAGCCAAGCCGGCGGCGTTTCAGGATATTGTTGATAAAAGGGTTTGGCTTTGCCTGGTAGAGTTTTAACTTGCACTTATAGATGTAGCAACCAACTGTAGTTACTCACAGTGGTTTTATGAAGTGTACCTGAGCCCATGTGGTGATATCCTTTACACACTGATGTCGGTTTTTGATGCAGTACCGCCTGAGGGATCAAAAGTCTGTACTATCATCGCTTTTGTGCAGTGATTTCTCCAGATTCTCTGAACCTTTTGATGATTTTACGGACCGTAGATGGTAAAATCTAAATTCCTTGCAATAGCTCGTTCAGAAATGTTCTAAAACTGTTTGACAATTTGCTTACAAAGTGGTGACCCTCACCCCATCCTTGTTTGTGAATTACTAAGCATTTCATGGAAGCTGCTCTTATACCCAATCATGGCACCCAACTGTTCCCAATTAGCCTGCACACCTGTGGGATGCTCCAAATAAGTGTTTGATGAGCATTTCTCAACTTTATCAGTATTCATTGCCACCTTTCCCAACTTCTTCGTCACGTGTTGCTTGCATGAAATTCTAAACTTAATGATTATTTGCAAAAAAAAAATGTTTATCAGTTTGAAAATCAGATATAATGAATGTCTTTGTAGCATATTCTACTGGATATGGGTTGAAAATGATTTGCAAATCATTGTATTCTGTGTACATTTACATCTAACACAATTTCCCAACTCATATAGAAATGGGGTTTGTATTACCAACTTTTTATTTTGTTCCTTGAGTCTTTGACTTCAATTAAGCCACTTTGGGACAGAGATCTTAAGTATAGATCATATGTCTTCCATTTGTGCCTGACACAGCTTTATTCAATGCAAGTCTGCGGTCCCTTGCAAGGTTTCTCGTTCCTATTGGGTTTACTTTTTTTCTTGCCCTGTTGTGGAATCTGAGCTGCACACCTTTGTAATATCTGTGATTAAAAGCTATATAAGTAAACTGTGATTGATTGATTGATTGATTGATTGATTGATTAAAGATGTTCCTTATTTTCTCAAACTGGAAAAGATTAGGCTGACATTGAATGGTTGTTATGCAAAGTTTCAAGAACTGTGGGGTGCCTTTCTGAGATATGTAGGAGAAACTGATCTCCAAATGAACTTGAATCACATTTGAAATTCGGGTGGTTGATGAGCTTTTTTTGTGGGTTAAATGATAAATGGGTTGTACTCGTATAGCGCTTTTCTACCTTCAAGGTACTCAAAGCGCTTTGACACTACTTCCACATTTACCCATTCACACACACATTCACACACTGATGGAGGGAGCTGCCATGTAAGGCGCCAACCAGCACCCATCAGGAGCAAGGGTGAAGTGTCTTGCTTAGGACACAACGGACGTGACAAGGTTGGTACTAGGTGGGATTTGAACCAGGGCCCCTCGGGTTGCGCACGGCCACTCTCCCACTGCGCCACGCCGTTTGCTATATCTCTCTAAGGCAGGGGTGTCAAACATACAGCCCCTGGACTCTATCAGGCCCGCAAACATGTTTAATCCGCCCCGCAGCCCGCAAGATGAGTTTAAGTAAAAGATGAGCTGCGCTTTATTAATGAAGAAACAGCTGTTCTAAATGTGTCCACAAGATGTCGCAATGTCAATTCAAGTGTAACCAACGTCACACATGAGACTGTTTAAAGATGACGTGTCAGCTGACTTTAAGCACTCAGGATTGGCTGCCGCTACTCCGCGGCAATGAAGAAACCAGCGCAGGTTCAAGCAATCGGCTGCTCCTGTTGTGGCTGCCAGCAGATGGCGACAGACTGATGCAGTAGCGACGCACAGTACCGTCTGTAATCGTAAATTATCCACTCAATGGATACAATAAGGAAACGTAAGATGCAAAGACTTAAGTCAATATGACTATCATCTTCGTAGTAGTTAAAGAGTTCCGTGCAACGCTTGCAATTGGTTAAAAGCACGATTCACACACTGAACTCCATTGTAAAAATGTGTGTTTCTACATTTGTTGATGGTTTTATTTTATTTTATGCTTAAATCTACCATGTTCACATTGGTTAAGTTTGTAGTTAAGCTAACTTGATTTTGGCTATGGTAACATTTTTCTAATAGTCTTGTTTATATTATAAATTTGATATTTAATTGATGCTAAGTTAATGTGTTGGGGCTGTTGCGGATGTCACCATTATTTCTAATGTGTACATTTGTTCTACGTTTGGCCAAAGTAAAACAAAGAACACTATCTAAAGTTGTCGTTATTTTGAAGTTATCATGCCATGATTTTGCCAGTCCAGCCCATGTGGTAATAGATTTTCCTCCATGCGGCCCTAAGCTAAAATGAGTTTGACACCCTTTCTTTAAGATCATTCAGGAATACAGCTGTCTGTGGTTTCATGTTGACATCTGTCTGTGGTTTCTTAATTTATTTCTTATTATTTAAATTTTTTATGTTCTTTATTTTACTCGTTGGGGCAAAAAACGAAGTTGATCTGTTTGACAATTAATGTCAATTATGTGTCTGTAAATCAATAAAAAAATGTCTTAGTAGATACTGATGTTGCAATATGTCTGGACAATTTTACTTATGTAGCGCCAATTCAAACTAAAGTGTTGTACAAATATATTTTTGGAATTTCTAAGGTGTAGAACCTCGACACCAGAGGTTTTATATATTGCTTTTGATGGATATCTACTGTAAAAAGGTCTGTTTGAGGTCAGTCAAGTCTTTGAGGAAGATCAAGAAAGTGTTATTGAATTCAAAGCTTGAATCACTGATTACAGAGCCTATTCAGTCAAAATGCACTGACCTTGGGGTGTAAATATTATGAGTTTGTTGCTCAATTTTCTGTCTGGGCCCCACCCCCTATCCCCTGGCAGGTGCCACAATGTGGCTGTGTCAGCAAGCGCTAGGAACAATTGCAGCAGCGGCGGCAGGTTCTGCCTGGCTGTGCTTTGTCAGACAGGCTGCTACCGGGACTCTTCTGCTCTGCTCTCCTGGCTGACACACTGGCTGTCACTCATCCCCTCACAGCATTAGGCCGTTGCCATGGTGTCATTTAGCTCGCCTGACAGGTGGGCTCTGACGCCATTTCTCTGCCCACCATCACGACCACCACCCACCTCCAAGCCGCACGTCAATTGCTGCTTTCTCCATCCTGCACCAAACATAATATGTAAGAAGCCTGTTCCTGTGGTAGTTTGTTGTTGTGCACCTGCTTTCAACCTAAATGCCACCTCACTGATATTACTGAGGGACAAGGGGACTTCTCACTTTAGTTGTTTACAAAAGAAACCAATGAGTCAAAAGCTCTGAAAAAATAGAAAACAATGACAATGCTCACCCTGTTTTGTTGCTGTGAAAAGATGCATGATGACATTTGTACGTGGCCTTGTGTTTTTGTCAGAGCTCTGTGTTTCACATGCATGGGAAAATCCCACTGAAATGTTGCTGACGATTCAGAAGAGGGGTTGCTAGGTAACCTGACGTCACAGCACCACAGTCGAGCACAGCAAGGCTGAAACAGAGGGCCAGATCATTAGCCACTGAGCTACCTTTGGACGTTTTGTTCCATCCAGGTGCCCAGAAACATCAGTTTGTTTGCATGTAGAGTGAAAATAGAAAGCTCCAGCCTGTGAGAGAATGAGGAAGTAGGTTGGAGGAAGAAGTTGCCTGTGTTTCCGCCTACCTCTAGAAGGAGCTGTTTTTACCAGGTGGCTTCAGTCAACAGTCATGCACGTAACTAAGGCCAGTTCAAAGTAGGCTGCAACATGACGGAACAGTATATCTCCATTTTTTAATTGATTTGAAATCATGTCATCCAATTCCTTTACAGTTGCAAGTTCAATGTAAAACCGTATGTTTGGAGATACATGCTTAGGCTAATGAATGAGAAAGTGTGTCGAGACCAGGGCTATACAACAGGTGGCCAAATCAGGCCTGGGAATGACAACAGACCGACCCGCGAATTCAGTTAAAAAAACTTGGACGAGACTAACATATTCCCTAATAACACCATATAGGTGTCATATATTGTAAATCAGTGATTCTCAAACTGTGTGGTATGCGGGCTTCATCTAGCTGAGGTACTCCAAAGATTGTGCCAATAATTTAATTTGATTCATTATTTAAGTGCAGTGTTTTATTTTCCAATATAAAACATGTTGTTACTGTTCAAACTGTTTAAAGTTACAATGGCCAAAAATATTAAATACAGTTGTTAAATACAACTTCTACCATGTTTTTTAATGAATACGTAGGTCTACTATGCTGCTGTGTTTTAATTTTGGTCATTATGGTGGTACTTGGAGAGCCAAGTGTTTTCTGAGGTGATACTTGGTGGAAAAAAGTTTTAGAACCACTGCTGTAGATGATCTCCGACTAGCTTTTGCACTCCTAAAAACTAGTCCCAAAAAACAGCAGAGTGCTCCTGTTGCATACATAAGGCTATTTTTATAACCTAATTTAGTAACACTGACAATATAGACACATATCAGTTGTCTATTACAGAAAATGCTGTTTCTCCGCAATGTAAAGGGAAGTCTGGCACCCAGGTTCTTACATTTCTGGAAGCGTAACCCCTAGAAATATTTAGTTCAATAGCCTTGGTCTAAACCTTTGACAGGGATTGTGTATCCAAAAGTATGGATTTGTAAATATGATAATTGTCAGTTATTACTGACAGGATTATTTATGTAGCACCAATTCACAATACAAGTTATCTCAAAGCCCTTTACCCTTGCAGCTAGGGCATCGTTTGAATCTGAACGATTCCGTTTATGGTTCATCATTTTAGTTCCGGTTCCTAATAGTTCTCAAATCCGATTCTTAAATATGAAGGGTCATCATAAAAACAGTTTTTTCTACACAATTAATCTATAGGTATTTCATAATATTAGTCTTTGCACGATAAAACAGCGTTTTTTGTTGTTGTTTCTTTTCAAAATTAATCTACACTTTTGAACGCTTCTGAGCACTTTCCCCGGTTGTTATAGTCATGCGACCTGCTGCTACTTCTTTGTTGTTCAGCAGCTTTTTCATCAGTTAGGCATGGTAATTAGAATTTAGAGAATCTGAGCAGCCCAATACTCAACTCCTAATCCTACTGTAACTTGCAGTGGGTCTAGAACCCTGCTCCTTGTGCATTAAAGGGAACCAAGTGAACCCCTCATGAGCAAGCACATGGCGACTGAGGCAAGAAAGAAAACTTCCTTTTGGGAAAGACCTACATGGGGTCGTCGTCTGTCTCAATAGGATGTGATGAGATACAGACAGTAGAGGGACTGAGGGGTCATCGGAAAAGAGAACACAAGATAGAGACGTTTGGTTTAGCAATATGAACCATGAAAAGTTTTCTGCTAAAGATACATTTTCGATGCTGTGGCGGACACTAGGACCCAGGTCTCACACCCGGTAGACCTGAGGGGTCTGGCTTAAAAGGTTCAGGCACGCAATTGTTGGTTTCCAATCCTATGACCTGGAGGCACTGCCGGGTTTCAGTAAATACCGTATTTTATTTTCATAACGAATGCTGTGCTCCTGTAATCGGGATGCAGTTGATTTCCTGTTCCAAATTTTAGTCTTCTCTCCAATTCATATCTGCAATTGATCTGCAGTTCATATTTTGTCCGTTAGCTGTAGATATCCCTGTTGTTCAGCAATGCTTCCTGACGACATAAAGATTTACTTTGCTGTTGACACTACTAGATATTTTTGGCAAATTAAACACTTGGCTTTCCTGAACAAAAACTAAGCTTTTAGTTTATGTTATGAAAATTGACAATGAAGAAAATGGTAGATTGGAGCAACAATTACAATGTTTCTTACGAGGACTTAACATGACGTTAGTTTTTTTTTGCACAACCAGATATTTAGGCTAAGCAGCCACAAACGAACACAAACCTACCAATACAATCACTTGTCCTTTCTTTACTCTTAATTCTGCTCTCATAGACTATTATGGTAGAAAATAAACTTGACTGAGTCATGGAAAGTTTCTTAAACAAATCAAATGTTCAAACAAAATATTTTACAAAGTGATCGTTGCAAACACAAGCATGTCCGATTGTATTCCACAAGATAATGAAAGTGTTTTTTATGAGTCATTTCCTTCGACGCACTTATGTTTTTTCCCTGACTATTACTTTTTTGAACCACTTCTTTCAGGACCCTGAGAGCTCTTTCGTGCATCAAGTGTTCATTCAAGGCGAAGGCAACATATCGTAATATATATCGTATATTGCGATATGGCCTAAAAATATCGCGGTATTAGAAAAAGGCAATATCGCCCAACCCTAACTCTGGGGTCTCCGTTGTGGTATTTTAGGCTTCATAATGCGCCACACATTTTCAATTGGAGACAGGTCTGAACTACAGGCAGGCGAGTCTAGTATCCGCACTCTTCTACTATCAATAAATCAATCAATCAATGTTTATTTATATAGCTCTAAATCACAAATGTCTCAAAGGACTGTACAAACCATTACGACTACGACATCCTCGGAAGAACCCACATAAGGGCAAGGAAAACTCACACCCAGTGGGCAGGGAGAATTCACACCCAGTGGGAGGCCAGTGACAAGGCTGACAATGAGAAACCTTGGAGAGGACCTCAAATGTGGGCAACCCCCCCCCCCCCCTCTAGGGGACCGAAAGCAATGGATGTCGAGCGGGTCTAACATGATACTGTGAAAGTTCAATCCATAGTGGCTCCAACACAGCCGCGAGAGTTCAGTTCAAAGCGGATCCAAGACAGCAGCGAGAGTCCCGTCCACAGGAAACCATCCCAGGCGAGCGGTCCATCCTGGGTCCCGACGAGCTGTCCATCCTGGGTCTCGACTCTGGACAGCCAGTACTTCATCCATGGTCATCGGACCGGACCCCCTCCACAAGGGAGGGGGGGGACATAGGAGAAAAAGAAAAGAAGCGGCAGATCAACTGGTCTAAAAAGGAGGTCTATTTAAAGGCTAGAGTATACAAATGAATCCACACTGTTGTAACAAGTGACTTGGTATTGTCTTGCTGAAATAAGCAAGGGCGTCCATGATAACGTTGCTTGGATGGCAACATATGTAGCTCCAAAACCTGTATGTACCTTTCAGCATTAATGGTGCCTTCACAGATGTGTAAGTTACCCATGTCTTGGGCACTAATACACCCCCATACCATCACAGGTGCTGGCTTTTGAACTTTGCGCCTATAACAATCCTGATGGTTCTTTTCCTCTTTGGTCCGGATGAATCGACGTTCATCGTTTCCAAAAAACAATTTGAAATGTGGTCTTGTCAGACCACAAAACACTTTTTATCAGTCCATCTTAACTAAGCTCGGGGCCAGAGAAGCCGGCGGCGTCTCTGGGTGTCGTTGATAAATGGCTTTGGCTTTGCATAGTAGTTTTAACTTGCACTTACAGATGTAGCGTCAAACTGTAGTTACTGACAGTGGTTTTCTCAAGTGTTCCTCAGCCCATGTGATGATATCCTTTACACACTGATGTCGCTTTTTGATGCAGTACCGCCTGGGGGAACGAAAGTCGTCTATATCATCGCTTATGTTCAGTGATTTGTACGGATTCTCTTAACCTTTTGATGGTGTTACGGACCGTAGATGGTGAAATTCCTAAATTCTTTGTAATAGACCGTTGAGAAATGTTGTTCTTAAACGGTTTGACAATTTTCTCACACATTTGTTTACAAAGTGGTGACCTTCGCCCCGTCCTTGTTTGTGAATGTCTGAGCATTTTACGGAAGCTGTTTTTATACCCAATCATGGCACCCACCTGTTCCCAATTAGCCTGCACACCTGTGGGATGTTCCAAAAAAGTGTTTGACTAGCATTCCTCAACTTTATCCGTATTTATTTCCACCTTTCCCAACTTCTTTGTCACGTGTTGCTGTGTACCACAAGATAGAGCCCAAGTTGTACACATACCACAGTTTGAAAAACATTTTTTCCATTCGTTCCGCCTATAAGTGTGGGTGGCACCTTGGGTGGCACCTTGGGTGGCCTGTTAGATTGTAGGGGTGGCATGTGCCACCCCCAAGGCAAGCCAATGCAACCAGTTGGCCGAGGTGGGGGCGTGGTTAAATAAGTTCAGGTGCGCAATATAGAGGCGCCTTTTACCACTTCCTGGTCAGTGTACTGATGTTTTGGAATGCTACTGCCCCCATAGTTTACTATCCTTCCATCCATTTTTACCGCTTGTCCCTCCCGGGGTGGCAGGGGGGTGCTGAAGCCTATCCCAGCTTTACTTGCGCAGAAATTGTATATTAAACATTGTGTTAATTTGGCTGAATAGTGGCAGGCAGTTCCCACAAAGATCATTTATCTCATTTTATTCCTCTTTCTATCTCCTTCAATGTGTTTGACCTCCACTAAGTATGCTTTCTGTGAGCTGTCACAAAGTCGTTAGTCTTTTTTTCTTACTATACACATCCCAAGGCTGCTCTTTCTCAGAGCACTATCTGTACAAGGTTTTCTTTTTGATCACACTTGTGCCTATCACTGAAAGAGTTGAATGAGCAGTACTCAACATTTGTATGCACTCGAGAGGGGTATGGCTGGTGGAAGAGGTAGACTGTGTTGTACTGCTCATCTGAAGGTGCCGCCTTCTGTAATGGACCCATGCAGATAGACTGCATGATAAGGGGGACACACAATCCTGCTGCAATGCTATACTGCATTGTTCATTGTAATACTTACTCACTGCTGCACTTTACTACTTACTCACTGCTGCACTTTACACAGGTTTGGATGCATTTGGGGAACATAGTTGTCCATTTGATAATTTTTCCCCTCCAGAACTTATATTTGTATTCGCTTCATTTGATTAAAAAAACTAAATAAAATTGCACAGTGTTTTTGATTTAAAATGTTTTGTTCTGTAATAGAGCTGTTGACTCAAAACACTTGCATTTCAAATCAACGTCGCACTCACCTCACACTCCCTTTCTTTCTTTCCATGGTTTGAAAAACATAGTCATGTCCTTCTCTCGCTCTAAGCTAATGCTAACAAGTAAGACTGGATCTTTTGTGTACATTTTACAGGGTTCATTGCTACACCAACTAATGGCGGGGATGGTTGTATCTCAAATTTTTGCTTGCAACTTAAAGGGGAACTGCGCTTTTTTTTTCGAATGTTGCTTATCATCCACTATCAATATGTAAAACAAGCTCACATACTGGATGTTTTTCAGTTTTTTTATGCATTCTAAATACTAAATGAGTGCGGGCAAAAGTCTGCATATAACTGGAGCCAGTGTGCTCAAAAAACATCTAAACACCACCATCAAGGTTTTATATACATGATTAATGTAAATATGTAAAGTAGTAACATACAAATTAAGAACAATAGGAGGGAATAGAACAGTGGTTCTTAACCTGGGTTCGATCGAACCCTAGGGGTTCGGCAAGTCAGCCTCAGGGGTTCGACAGGGCCTCTGCCAGGTCAAGACACACCCGACTCATCGTATGAAAAAAAACTTCTCCCTATCGGCTTTATGGATACGGCAACAGCAGAAGTCAGACTGATTTGGATGTGTGTAATTTGTTGTGAGTTCATGCACTGTGTTGGTTTTGTTTTTTGAACAAGGTAATGTTGATGCACGGTTCATAAATTTGTCTTGAATTAAAAAAAAAAACTAAACATTTTATTTTTCACTGAAGAAGGGTTCGGTGAACGCGCATATGAAACTGGCGGGGTTCGGTATCTCAAACAATGTTAAGAACCACTGGAATAGAAAAAAAAAAAGGAAGACAGAGGGGAAATTGTGGGGACAAAAGGGGAATAAGACAGAGAGACAAAAACAACAACAGCAAACACAATATCAACAACAACAACAACAATATAGCAACATCAGCAAATACGATATGTACAAATATGATGGTAAAACAGATGGTAAAGAAGCAGTTAGCACAATAAATAATAATACGGAAATGACAATGAGCATTTTTCTTTGACAAAATCACTGATTACTACTCACTGCAGACTTTATGAGAGCCAACACACACATCACCTAATGTAACAATGTTTGCTCTCTGGGATGCCGACTTTTAGGCTGTTGATATATTCCCGTTTGGATGAAGAATGACTCATAATCCTTGCGAAGAAAAAAGGTGGGTTGGAACCAATTCTCTTTTCGTGTCTTTCTTGCCATGTCTGGGTCTAAATTGGCTGGCAAAGTTGACTAACTTGTTGGGATATGTCGTCATCCTTCTACTATCCAGATGAGAGATGAATTCTTATGATCGAGAAAAAACTTTCACAAGCTCTGAGGCGAGGAAGCAGCTCACCATCTGATGACGTCAACTCAGCAGCGTAAACTGGTTACCTCGCTGTGATCACGGCACCACAAAAATTAGCGCTTATAATAACGAAAGCTGTGTCTCAGTTCGGTGTCTGCATCTTTCCAAGGACCCAGCCCATTCAGTCGACAAAGTGTGGGTCCTGGCGAGAGTCCTCTTGCAGCAATTGGAGCATTATGACTTGGGACGGTCTAGCCTACGGGACACTTCCTGGCTATGTCTGTTGTGCCGCCCTTACATTCACGTCACGTATCTGCTGCACAGTCGCGTGAGGTTGAATAATGACAAAGTTAAGAGAATATTGTGAAATCGTTTTTTTGTGTTCTAAAGTTAAAGTTAAAGTTCCAATGATTGTCACACACATACTAGGAGTGGTGAAATGGGTCTTCTGCATTTGACCCATCCCCTTGTTCACCCCCTGGGAGGTGAGGGGAGCAGTGGGCAGCAGCGGTGCCGTGCCCGGGAATGATTTTTGGTGATTTAACCCCCAATTCCAACCCTCGATGCTGAGTGCAAAGCAGGGAGGTAACAGGTCCCATTTTTAAAGTCTTTGGTATGACTCGGCCAGGGTTTGAACTCACAACCTACCAATCTCAAGGCGAACAGTCTAACCACTAGGCCACTGAGTAGGCTCTCTTGATTCTTTACCTTATTTTAGAGGAAGGGGCTATGATCTACCAGCACCGCCGGCAATTGATTTTCCTGCGGTTGGAGCCAACCGATCATTTGAGATGGTTGTCATAAATTTGCATCATGTGTTGACCAGCATTCTAAAGCTGTTATTCCTAGCTATTAGTTCATAATGGATTTATTTTTATGCATGTGAATGGTTGTTGTCATGGGACATGTCCCTCTAAAAAAAATCCCGAAGATGTCCCAGAAAGAGTCCTCACGGTCTATCCATACATCAACACAATACAATCTTATTTAGCAGTTATTTTATTAATAATTGATTCGTAATTTATGTACGTTTCTAATTTTGTCAAATTGGTTGCATTATATCCAGTAACAGTAAATATCGGGATCTCCTAATATTATTATCATATAATTTTTTGCAATAAAGGCAGAGGAAATTAATCACAACAAATGCAGATTCAGCACATGAGTTTATTAATTTATCAAGGTTATAAAAAACACTTTGTTTTTAAATGAACATCCAAACTGGTACCATACGTGTTTTATGTCAGTTATTTTTGCTCTGTTGTTGTCCAAGTCCATTTGGATTATTCTGCACAGCAAAAAAAAAAAAAAATTGAACAAATGATTACAGTTATCATAAATAGAAGTAAACATTTTCAAATAACATGCAACTGTACACAAAACACAGCAATAACTAATATTGTTACAGTCATGCACACGTTTAAAATTCTTCACTATTCCGGCCACACATTGACAGAACATTATTTAGTTAACTTTTAGCGGTTTAAAAAAGTAAATGAAAAGATATAAGAGCTATACTTACATTTCAATTTCGCTCTTCTCGCGCCACACGATGCTGCCATGTTGAAACTTATTTTCAGAGTTGAGTCCACAAAGGATTTCAAAATATAAAAGTATGCAAAGTGTACACGGATGCAACCTTTATGCTAATGGGACAAAATAACACATTTGTCGGCTGGATTTAGAGGAAACTTGGAACTTTTTTTAATTGGTACAGCCTTTGCGCACCACTATGATGTCAGCACTACACATATGCGCACTCTGAAGAATGCAGCCGCTGAATTTAGACACATTTAATATCACTAATACTTGGTTAATAGTTAGGTCAAAAGATGTAATGAATACAGTATTGTTAATTGTTTTGGGATCGTTATTTAGAGGGCTTTATGGGTGGAATAGAGGACTTTCCATTGACTACATTGTTAGCGGACTTTTATTTATGCTTACTTACAAGTTAGAATACATTCAAAAAAAGAAAAACATATGGTCTTGTCTCATAAAAATGGTGAATTATAGGCAAAAAACCCCCAACACTGCAGTTCCCCTTTAAAACAAACTTGAGAGACAACTCTTATCTCAAAACTCTGTTATACAATCTAATCTTTTTCATTAGTGGGCTGTACCTAATAATTTTCCCAGTGAGTGTTTTGGAAAAATATATCTTACTCTGTGGGAGCAATGAGAAATTAGGTCAAACAAACGCTGCAGGTATGTTGAGTTGTGTTGTTACAGCAGGTTTGTTGAGTTCAGAATGGAAAAGCTAATATGTATTGACAAGGATGTCCAGCTCTCAGCTCTTGGGAGCCTCTTAGCTTGCTGCCCCTTCCATCCACACATGTCCTCTATTGCTCCCTGCAGGTGAAGCTGGTGAAATACATCTGTAAACAGCTGCAGTGCAAGCTTAAAGTGCCAGAGACAGAGAGGCCTGAGGCCTTGGACAGCTACCCCCGTTTGCGAGACTGGCTTCGCACCATTAACCTTCGACCAGAACTTATCGAGGTAGGTCACACTCACGCTCTTTACAGTCATTGCAAATTGCATATTTAAAATCCAATGGCGAAATGTGGAAATCATTATAGTGCTGACATACTCCGCGAGCGAGCTTGTTGCTCTGTGGAGCACGATGCGGTTTGATGAGGTTACCACCTGCGTACGGAACTCCATGAAATATCATTATCGTTAGAAAAACCCATATCAGGTCTGATCCAATATCTCAGTTTCATGCCAATATCAACTGGCCAATATTTTTGGACCTCTATAATTATAGTAGTGGTGCATTTTGTGGCAAATGTTCAGCCTTTTGTGTGTAGTGGCGCAGCAGTGGGGCCCTATTTGTTTCCATAAAACTCTGTATGTGTATTCATAATGTGTATTTTTTAGTCAAATTAAGTTCAATTAAAGAGACCCGAAAATAATAATTATTCATTTTTCTATACTTACCAAGTTCACTTCATTAGGATATCCAGATGCTCCATATGGGTAACTGGCAGCACCAAAACCTGCACCAATGCCCCAATACAACATATAGAAGACATAATGTAATGAAAACATGTAAGTTGCCATGGAAATACATTTTTTTGCTGTACTTTTAATGTGCTGTATCTGTAATTAATATGCAACCAAAAATATTTTTACATTAAATTATTTGTGTATGATGGCAAATGTTGTGTTTCTGACTGCAATATTGTTCAATTAAGGAGCTACTTTTGTGGCTCGACCTCTGCGAGGTTGTGTGTCTTTGCAGCAGCTTCTTTAGCAGCAGGCGGCTTCGTAGGCTGTCATAGTGATGCTGGCGTTTCAGGTGGCTGATAAGGTTTGATATGTTGCAGCTCAATTTTTTTCTCTTTTTTCAAGCTGTTTGCAAAACATTTAGTGCAAGTAGTATGCCCTCCGTCTTCCTCTGATACAGGGAAGAAGTCCCACACGACTGATGCCATGTTTGTTTCCAGTGAGCTCAAGGGGTGTTCATGACAAGTTCAGAAGAAAAGGAGCGCTTGATTTGCTCACCTTAACCCACTTACAGCACAGTTTGGGTAATCTCGCCTAATTAGAGCGTTTAAAAAAAAAAAAAAAAAGTCATCGTAGCAATTTAAAAAATGTTATCAGATTTATAAGTGTCATATAGGTGCGATAATTATCAGTTTGATATTTATTGTACACCCATCTTTATAATACACCTAATTAGTTACTACCTTATCAACAAACCCTGTTTCCATATGAGTTAGGAAATTGTGTTAGATGTAAATACAAACGGAATACAATGATTTGCAAATAATTTTCAACCCATATTCAATTGAATATGCTACTAAGACAACATATTTGATGTTCAAACTGATAAACCTTTTTTTGTTGTTGCAAATAATCATTAACTTTAAAATTTGATGCCAGCAACATGTGACAAAGAAGTTGGGAAAGGTGGCAATAAATACTGTTAAAGATGACAAATGCTCATCAAACACTTATATGGAACATCCCACAGGTGTGCAGGCTAATTGGGTACAGTTGGGTGCCATGATTGGGTATAAAAGCAGCTTCCATGAAATGCTAAGTAATTCACAAACAAGGATGGGGTGAGGGTCATCACTTTGTAAGCAAATTGTCGAACAGTTTTAGAACAACATTTGTCAATGAGCTATTGCAAGGAATTTAGGCATTTGACCATCTACGGTCTGTAAAATCATCAAAAGGTTCAGAGAATCGGGAGAAATCACTGCATGTAAGCGATGATATTACAGCCTTTTGATCCCTCAGGCGGTACTGCATCAAAAACCGACATCACTGTGTAAAGGATATCACCACATGGGCTCAGGAACACTTCATAAAACCACTGTCAGTAACTACAGTTGGTTGCTACATCTGTAAGTGCAAGTTAAAACTACTATGCAAAGCCAAAGCCATTTATCAACGACACCCCGAGACGCCTCCGGCTTCTCTGGCCCCGAGCTTAGCTAAGATGGACTGATAAAAAGTGGAAAGGTGTTCTGTGGTCTGACGAGTCCACATTTCAAATTATATTTGGAAACAGAGGATTTGGTATCCTCCAGAACAAAGAGGAAAATAACCATTCGGATTGTTATCGGCGCAAAGTTCAAAAGCCAGCATCTGTGATGATATGAGGGTGTATTAGTGCCCAAGGCATGGGTAACTTACACATCTGTGAAGGTACCATTAATACTGAAAGGTCCATACAGGTTTTGGAGCAACATATGTTGTCATCCAAGCAACGTTATCATGGACGCCCCTGCTTATTTCAGCAAGACAAGTGTTACAACAGCGTGACTTTGTAAAAAAAAAAAGAGTGCGGGTACTTTCCTGGCCCGCTTGCAGTCCATACATGTCTCACGTCGGAAATGTGTGGCGCATTATGAAGCGTAAAATACGACAGCGGAGACCCCGGGCTGATGAACGACTAAAGCGCTACATAAAACAAGAATGGGAAAGAATTCCATTTTCAAAGCTTCAACAATTAGTTTCCTCAGTTCCCAAACGTTTATTTAGTGTTGTTAAAAGAAAAGGTGATGTAACACAGTGGTGAACATGCCCTTTCCCAACTACTTTGGCATGTGTTGTAGCCATGAAATTCTAAGTCAATTATTATTTGCAAAAAAAAATAAAAGTTTATGAGTTTGAACATTAAATATCTTGTCTTTGTAGTGCATTCAATTGAATATGGGTTGAAAAGGATTTGCAAATCATCGTATTCCGTTTATATTTACATCTAACACAATTCCACAACTCATATGGAAACGGGGTTTGTACATCAAATACATCAATTCAAAATAATAAAGCAGTGTTTATCCAAGATGGCGGCGCCCGGACGGGCTGCGCTCTCGAGGAGCTCCTGCTAAAGATGGAACATTTGGCAGAAATACCGGACAATTCCACAAACTTTATGGCTGGCTCACATCGTGGTCACTCCGTGATCACGTACGACCGCCAGACACTTCTGGATATGGACATATCGGGCCGTTTTGGACTGATAGACGCGGGCGTGCTAAACATGCTAACTAGCATGGGAATACGTCGGCGGCTACATCCAGCGGCCTGTGAAGCAGGGGAGTATAGTAGCAGCGGGGGCCGTCTACGGAGCAGACGCCAGCGGTGTGATCGGAAACGCGGATGCCGAGCGGGGCTAAAAACAAAGCAGAAGGCTAATCCCCACAGAACACCACTTTCCTCCATCCCGAAGACGGATTTAGATGGAAAATGCGAGACTACTGGTCTAGGTAAGGAGTCTGTTAAATTAGAACAAGTTTTTTCTGCTTTGAGTGTTTCAGAGTTGGACATGTGTTTTACTGAGGTGGCTAACTATGATGCGTGCAGTTTATCAAAGCAACAAACAAACAATCGGAAAATCCCCGTTACTGAGGTGGCTAACCATGATGCGTGCAGTTTATCAAAGCAACAATCAAACAATCGGAAAATTCCTGTCGTATCAATTCCTAGATATGGTCGTAACTATACTAAATGCACTGGGCATAATAAACACAACATTATTAATATTGCTACTACGGATAATTTGATCAAAAACTCCCTAAAACAGCCCACTACCTATAATATAGGTTTTTTAAACATAAGATCATTGTCTCCTAAAACGTTGTTAGTTAATGATATTATCAGAGACAACAATCTTAACGTCATCGGTCTCAGCGAAACCTGGCTTAAACCAAACGACTTTTTTGCGCTAAATGAGGCATGTCCTCCTAACTTTACACATGCGCGTATTGCCCGTCCGCTCAAAAGGGGTGGGGGGGTCGCACTAATATACAACGAAGACTTTAACCTTAGTCCTAACATAAATAATAAATATAAATCGTTTGAGGTGCTTACTATGAGGTCTGTCACACCGCTGCCTCTACACCTGGCTGTTATCTACCGCCCCCCAGGGCCCTATTCGGACTTTATTAATGAATTCTCAGAGTTCGTTGCTGATCTAGTGACACACGCCGATAATATAATCATAATGGGGGACTTTAATATCCATATGAATACCCCATCGGACCCACCGTGCGTAGCGCTCCAGACTGTAATTGATAGCTGTGGTCTCACACAAATAATAAATGAACCCACGCATCGCAACGGTAATACGATAGACCTAGTGCTTGTCAGGGGCATCACCGTTTCCAAAGTTACGATACTCCCGTATACTAAAGTATTGTCCGATCATTACCTTATAAAATTCGAGGTTCAGACGCATGTTCGTCAAACTAATAATAATAATAACTGCTATAGCAGCCGCAACATTAATACAGCCACAACGACAACTCTTGCTGACCTACTGCCCTCGGTAATGGCACCATTCCCAAAGTATGTGGGCTCTATTGATAACCTCACTAACAACTTTAACGACGCCCTGTGCGAAACCATTGATAACATAGCACCGCTAAAGTTAAAAAAGGCTCCAAAAAAGCGCACCCCGTGGTTTACAGAAGAAACTAGAGCTCAGAAATTATTATGTAGAAAGCTGGAACGCAAATGGCGCACGACTAAACTTGAGGTGCACCATCAAGCATGGAGTGATGGTTTAATAACTTATAAACGCATGCTTACCTTAGCTAAAGCTAAATATTACTCAAATCTCATCCACCGTAATAAAAACGATCCTAAATTTTTGTTTAGTACGGTAGCATCGCTAACCCAACAAGGGACTCCTTCCAGTAGCTCAACTCACTCAGCTGATGACTTTATGCAATTCTTTAGTAAGAAAATTGAAGTCATTAGAAAGGAGATTAAAGACAATGCGTCCCAGCTACAACGGGGTTCTATTAACACTGACACAATTGTATATACGGCGGATACTGCCCTCCAAAATAGTTTCTCTCGTTTTGAGGAAATAACATTAGAGGAATTGTTACAACGTGTAAATGGAATAAAACAGACAACATGTTTACTTGACCCTCTTCCTGGGAAACTGATCAAGGAGCTCTTTGTATTATTAGGTCCATCAGTGCTAAATATTATAAACTTATCACTCTCCTCGGGCACTGTTCCCCTAGCATTCAAAAAAGCGGTTATTCATCCTCTTCTTAAAAGACCTAACCTCGATCCTGACCTCATGGTAAATTACCGACCGGTGTCTCACCTTCCTTTTATTTCAAAAATCCTTGAAAAAATTGTTGCGGAGCAGTTAAATGAACACTTAGCGTCTAACAATCTATGTGAAACCTTTCAATCCGGTTTCAGGGCAAATCACTCCACGGAGACAGCCCTCGCAAAAATGACTAATGATCTATTGCTAACGATGGATTCTGATGCGTCATCTATGTTGCTGCTCCTCGATCTTAGTGCTGCTTTCGATACCGTCGATCATAATATTTTATTAGAACGTATCAAAACACGAATTGGTATGTCAGACTTAGCCCTGTCTTGGTTTAACTCTTATCTTACTGATAGGATGCAGTGTGTCTCCCATAACAATGTGACCTCGGACTACGTTAAGGTAACGTGTGGAGTTCCCCAGGGTTCGGTCCTTGGCCCTGCACTCTTCAGCATCTACATGCTGCCGCTAGGTGACATCATACGCAAATACGGTGTTAGCTTTCACTGTTATGCTGATGACACCCAACTCTACATGCCCCTAAAGCTGACCAACACGCCGGATTGTAGTCAGCTGGAGGCGTGTCTTAATGAAATTAAACAATGGATGTCCGCTAACTTTTTGCAACTCAACGCCAAAAAACCGGAAATGCTGATTATCGGTCCTGCTAGACACCGAACTCTATTTAATAATACAACTCTAACATTTGACAACCAAACAATTAAACAAGGCGACACGGTAAAGAATCTGGGTATTATCTTCGACCCAACTCTCTCCTTTGAGGCACACATTAAAAGCGTTACTAAAACGGCCTTCTTTCATCTCCGTAACATTGCTAAAATTCGCTCCATTCTGTCCACTAAAGACGCTGAGATCATTATCCATGCGTTTGTTACGTCTCGCCTCGACTACTGTAACGTATTATTTTCGGGTCTCCCCATGTCTAGCATTAAAAGATTACAGTTGGTACAAAATGCGGCTGCTAGACTTTTGACAAGAACAAGAAAGTTTGATCACATTACGCCTGTACTGGCTCACCTGCACTGGCTTCCTGTGCACTTAAGATGTGACTTTAAGGTTTTACTACTTACGTATGAAATACTACACGGTCTACCTCCATCCTATCAGTACTCTGGAATACCCTCCCGGTAACAGTTCGCGATGCCACCTCAGTAGAAGCATTTAAGTCTCACCTTAAAACTCATTTGTATACTCTAGCCTTTAAATAGACTCCCTTTTTAGACCAGTTGATCTGCCGTTTCTTTTCTTTTTCTTCTATGTCCCACTCTCCCGTGTGGAGGGGGTCCGGTCCGATCTGGTGGCCATGTACTGCTCGCCTGTGTATCGGCTGGGGACATCTCTGCGCTGCTGGTCCGCCTACGCTTGGGATGGTTTCCTGCTGGCTCCGCTGTGAACGGGACTCTCGCTGCTGTGTCTTGGATCCTCTTTGGACTGGACTCTCGCGACTGTGTTGTATCCATTGTGGATTGAACTTTCACAGTATCATGTTAGATCCGCTCGACATCCATTGCTTTCCTCCTCTCTAAGGTTCTCATAGTCATCATTGTCACCGACGTCCCACTGGGTCATTATTGTCACCGATGTCCCACTGGGTATGAGTTTTCCTTGCCCTTATGTGGGCCTACCGAGGATGTCGTGGTGGTTTGTGCAGCCCTTTGAGACACTAGTGATTTAGGGCTATATAAGTAAACATTGATTGATTGATTGATTGTTTTTCAACTTTTCTGAGCCAAGGCACATTTTTTTCATTAAAAAAAATCTCGAGGCACACCACCAGCAGAAAACATTAAAAAAGGAAACAGTCGATATTTACACTAAAAAATTGTTCTCGCAATTGTTGGATATGAATTCAAACCATAACCAACCATGCATCACTAAAGCTCTTGTCTCAAAGTAGGTGTACTGTTACGACCTGTCACATCACGCCATGACTTAGTTGGAGTTGTTTGGTGTTTTCCTGTGTGTAGTGTTTTAATTCTTGTCTTGCCCTCCTAATTTGTTATTGATTGTCATGTCATGTATAGATGTACTTTGTGAACGCTGTCTGCTGCTCCACACACTGTAAGTCTTTGCTGTTTTCCAGTATTCTGTTTTTGTTTACTTTGCTGCCAGTTCAGTTTTAGCTTCGTTCTGCATAGCCATCCCTTAGCTTCAGTGCCTTTTCTTAGCGGCACATGCATTTTGTTTATTTTTGGTTTAAGCATTAGATACCTTTTTACCTGCACACTGCTTCCCACTGTCTTCTGCATATTGTTATCACGACAAACCATGTTCCCAACATCTACAAAGCAATTAGCTACCTGCTGCCAACTACTGATATGGAAGAGTATTATACGGTTACTCTGCCGAGCTCTAGACAGCATAGACACTCAACAATGGCACATTTGCGGATTATAATTATCGTATTTTTCGGAATATAAATCGCAGTTTGTTTTCATAGTTTGGCCAGGGCTGCGACTTATACTCAGGAGCGACTTATGTGTGAAATTATTAACACATTACCGTAAAATATCAAATAATATTATTTAGCTCACTCACGTAAGAGACTAGACGTATAAGATTTCATGGGATTTAGCAATTTGGAGTGACAGATTGTTTGGTGAACGTATACCATGTTCTATATGTTATAGTTATTTGAATGACTCTTACCATAATATGTTACGTTAACCTACCAGGCACATTCTCCGTTAGTTATTTATGCGTCATATAACGTACACTTATTCAGCCTGTTGTTCACTATTCTTTATTTATTTTAAATTGCCTTTCAAATGTCTATTCATGGTGTTGGGTTTTATCAAATAAATTTCCCCAAAAAATGCGACTTATACTCCAGCGCGACTTATATATGTTTTTTCCTTCTATATTATGCATTTTCGGGAGGTGCGACTTGTACTCCGAAAAATATGGTACTGGTTTGCAAAAAATATTTTCATCCCAATTAGGTGAAATTACATAATCTCCACGGCACACCAGACAATATCTCACTGTACACTGATTCAAAGATCTAATTTTTGTCAGACCGCAGATATAGATTTAAGTTACAGTAAGTGCCTTTTAAAAAAAAAAAAAAAAAAAAAAAAAAAAATCAACACCGTGTTGCAATGACAGACGAGTGAAAGTTGTTGAAAATGTGACAATAATACAAATTTTTTTTAAATCTACTCCTTGTTCATGTTTATATTCTTGTTCTCTTTTACTCCTACAGAAGACGTGTTTTATTGTACAGAACATTTATTAAACATTCAAACATCACAGAAAATGCAGGTCCAGGAAGTGACGTGATTTTCGCTCGAGTAGTGACACGTAGTTAGCCATGCAGTGCTAGTTTTGTAAATCTAAAATTAAGGCTGACTTGTGCACGTGTCATTCTCCCTCCTTCATATGACCGCCATTAGAGTTTAATCATTAATGTATTAAGATTACATCTAATAAAAAGATTCATGTAATAATTGAACAAACAAACTTGTAGCATCCATGTCTTTACTAAGTGGCTCACCAATACAACAAAATATTTGAGTGTTTATTGAACTAATGAAACAAACTATGGATTTTTTACATTTTGGAATGTCTAATATTGATATGGTTAAGATATTTTCTCAACAAAAACAATTGAACTAATGACAAACTAAGTATGTTGAATATATTTTCTTAACAAAAGCAATAAATGTGTGGTACAGTCATTATTTTTTTAGTTTAGAGCATCTTAATAGACAGGAACCTCTGGTTGGTTTTCTTTCATTTTTACAGAATTTCTATGTAAGAAATGCCTTCCAAAGAATCTTGAACTCAGGCTGATATTTTTCAATTCTTATATCTTGTTTTACCTCACTGGGATCCCTGAATGTGACGTAAGATAGGAAGTGCTACATAAACGTATGTCTCCATTGGTGGGCTCGTTCTCACATACAGAATTTCCTCAAGCATGTACCACAACAGTTTAGAAGATGTTGTCCAGAATGCGCACACCAAATATTTAGCTTGTCCAAACCTTGTTGTGCAGGAATTCTCTTAAAAAAGAGAATTCCTGCAGCAGAGTTCCTGCATTATCTTCTAGCTGCAGCTTACTCTTTTTACAGGGCATACCTGAAAGAAATACATCTTTCATTTTCACTTCCCTCTCTTAATAGTTAGTCATTACTCAACATTATTCATCATATTTTACTGCAAACATTTCTCCCTTACTTTCCTTCCTGTGCAGCTGCAAACGGTCAGCTTCTGTATGTTTTTCTTTTTCTTGCATTCTCTTGTGTTGTGACCTCACTGTAACATGATCATTTAGGATGTTTCTGTTGCCTGTAATAGTTTTTTTTTTTTTCATGTTTCACCAATTTTAATATAAGTTAATCATTCAAGCTCTGAATGACTTAGCATGAATTAGTTTTTGAAGCCCTTTGGTGTATTTCACATGACTGCGATCTACACTATATTGCCAAAAGTATTTGGCCACCCATCCAAATTATTAGAATCAGGTGTCCTAATCACTTGGCCTGGCCACAGGTGTATAAAATCATGCACTTAGGCATGGAGAATGTTTCTTCAAACATTTGTGAAAGAATCGGCCGCGCTCAGTGATTTCCAGCGTTCACCTGTCATAGGATGCCACCTGTGCAACAAATCCAGTCGTAAAATTTCCTCGCTTCTACATATTCCAAAGTCAACTTTTGGCTTTATTATAAGAAAATGGAAGAGTTTGGAAACAACGGCACCTCAACCACAAAGTGGTAGGCCACGTAAACTGTCAGCAGACGCTGAAGCGGATGGTGAAAAGAGGTCGCCTACTTTCTGCACAGTCAGTTGCTACAGAGCTCCAAACTTAATGTGACCTTCCAATTACAAGTACAGTTTGCAGAGAGCTTCATGGAATTGGTTTCCATGGCCGAGTAGCTGCATCCTAGCCATTCATCACCAAGTCCAATGCAAAGCGTTGGATGCAGTGGTGTAAAGCACGTAGCCACTGGACTCTAGAACAGTGGAGACTCCTTCTCTGGAGTGATGAATCACTCTTTTCCATCTGGCAATCTGATGGACGAGTCTGGGTTTGGAGGTTACCAAAGGCGGAGAAGACCACAACAACAAACAAAATGAGACTATCGCTAAAAAGCAGCCTACTGTGGTGGAATCATTTACATTAGGTATGTATGATGACACCTTGTATGATAAGAAAGAAGCACAATTGAAAACATTTACTACAACAGTCGCTCCGCAAATTAAAAATTGTGGCGCATGCACAATGAAAAAGCCTGCGATTATCTACTTACTGAAACTAGCCGCTTGTCAGCCAGGTGACTTAAAATAAATACAGCCTCAGCCAGAGGAGATTGGTGTTTGTGATCGGCATTAATCACCAAAGGCGATAACGTACTTTGATTGGTGGCCGATCGAGCGGCACATCCCTAATTATCTCTTAAAGCTCATATAGTAATCTTGAAAAGGTTTCAAAATAGAAGTTTCAGTGTAAACGTGCATAAAAATTGAAAATTGTAATCAGTATTTAGAAATAAATTAATGAATCTCCCCAAATACAACAATGTTTTTCTGTATTTTATACTGTACATGAGAAAACAAATTAACTCTCACACTCGTTGGGGAAGATGGCATTATAACAACACTTTTATTATTTTTTTGAGTTTCAATAGTTCATATTGTTTTACTATGATAGTTCCCCCTAACTTGCTACATTTAGTACAGTTGCACAATTGAATGTGATTTAACACATGAGCTAAGGTGCATCCGGGGAAATAAGTACCCCATGTTTCATGTTCAAGCCTTCTTCCAAAAAAAAAAAATTACATACGTACGTAAGCATTTGCATCCTTTGCCATAAGGCTCAACAATGAGCTCAGTTTGTCATGTCTTGTGGATCATGTTTTGTTTAGTTATGTTCTGTTTTGCTTAAGACTCCATTGTTTCCCGTTTTTGCCCTTTCTTGTTTGCTTTGTTTCCATGTCAACCCATTAGTTTTCACTTGTCCCCAAGTCACGCACCTGTTTTCACTAATCATGTAACTATTATTTAAACCGAAAGTTGCCAGGATGTCAGCCTGGCGACTTTACCTCTGATACACTCCATAGTTATGCTTCTTGCCATGCCACGTCAGTTTTTGTTTCTTCATGCCACAGTTATCGAGTTTTGTTTCATGTTCATAGTTTCTGCCCTTGTGCAAGTTTTTGTTCATTAGCCAAGTTTTTGTATTTCAGCCTTGTGCGCGCCTTTTGTTCCTTTTTTTATAGCAATTAATAAATATGTCCTTACCATCACGCCTTGCCTGCGCCAACTTTCCTTTGCCTTGCAGGAAAACTAACCCCAAAGTCCACGCATTGACACAGGTGAATCTTGATGTTTGTACAGCCTTGTTATGCACTGTATGTACCGTATAGCAAATTGTTTTGCCTCTTTAAAAGGGTAATATTATGACTTTTTTCTACATTTAAAACCCTTCCTTGTGGTCTGCATAACATTAAATGGTGGTCCTTTTTTTAATGGTGGTTCTTTTTTGTATGTGCATGGATTGTTTTACAGACAGTTTTGAAGCTGCTTTTTTTACCCTCTCTTCAGATTGCGCAGTTTGTGGGCGGGTCTTATTTACATGCCTCCAGTTTGACAGCGTCTTCTCACAGCCATCTTTGTTGTAGTTTTCAGTGCTTCCATTGTGAGTCTACTGACCGATATAAATGAGAACTTTAGAGTACTTTGTATTAGAAATGGCAACAGTGGAGGATGCATGCACATGTGCGAGCCAGTCTGCCCTTCAACAAAAGGATAGTAAAAAAGGAGCTTATTGACGACAGCACAGACTACATTTAAAGAAGCGCGCATGGCGCTCTGGATACTTTTATACCATATATGGATAATCCGGGGACATTTTTCCCAACCAGTGATGTCACACGTTGTTCAAATTCCAAACATGGCTCCGCAATGCCTCCAGGGTTTGATTTGAAATTTTCAGGACTTAAGCAGATCCCAAATACCAGTGTCAGGCCGTGTGTTTCCCACCGAGGCCTTCAGTGATGTCCGACTTCAATGATTACCTCTCAATATACCATATTTTATGTCCCCACATGACCATTTCTGGAAGAATACTATACAGGAAAACATTTGTCCAATCATAAAATATGCAGACGAGGTGTGTTGGCGGAGTTCTTAAAGTTTACTCCTCAAGGTGCTCATCAAAAAAATCCCGCCGGCATTGCTAAACGCGGCTACTGCTTACGCTCTTCACCACTTTGGCATGCTGGGAAATAGAGTTCTCATGTTACCTATCTCATGACATCACAATATATATCTGTCTCAGGCCATCAAGAAGGCCTTACTGACAACAACTCGTGATCTGATTGGCTATCGCAACTGTCTGTCATTTGTATGTGGCCGTTCACTTACAGACGCCAGCTTTGTTGATTCTGAAGGCTTCAGGCTGATTTGGTAGCTAGCTGAATTCTGATTGGATAAAAACTCTAGAACCTATAAACAACAGTGCTGAAAATAGCATAGTATGACATGAAGGGAATATGAATACTTTAGATATTTAGGGAAAAAAAAAATACTTTTATCTTTAATTATGATCATGATTTTGGGTTATTTTAGGCCAGTAGATAAGGCCTTGTTGGCCCTGATGGCACACCACTGCCAAATACACAACAGCAAGTACTCGGTACCAACAGGTAAGAAAAGTTGGTTTTGCATTACAGGGCACCTTTAAAGACAAAACTGCTCACTTTTGAATGAAACTGTCAGAGAGTATTTCACATTACATATGTGTATGGTTGATTTAGTGCAGCAGGCCTCATAAAGATAATGTTGTTCTCACATTTACTTTTAGATACTGTACACCAGTCACCAGGGCTATTTACTGTACCTACATTGTTCTGGGGCCACATTTATAGAAAGCTAAGAATTGAGCTGCCAAACTTCTCCTTTCACCATTATTCTTAATTTGAGAAACAAGCAAGAAACCGGTGTTCACTGCACAGGATGCTGAGTCTCAAAAGTGTAAAATGTCAACGCAAAAAATTGCCAAACCTTAAATTTTATTTCCCCAAATTATGTTTTAAATATCAATCAATCAATCAAAGTTTATTTATAAAGTCTTTATCACACGTGTCTCAAAGGGCTGCACTAGCCCACAACGACATCCTCAGCTCAGATCCCACATCAGGGCAAGAAAAAACTCAACCCAATGGGACATAATGAAAAACCTTTGAGATGAGGGGACCCTCCCGGGCGACTGGTGCAATAGACGTCGAGCGGATCTAGCTAATAGTGTGAGTGTCCAGTCCATAGTGAGGTCGGCAGGGGATTATCTTGAATGGAGACAAGTCAGCAGCGCAGAGACGTGCCCAACTGATGCAGGGTGATGGTGCACCCCAGGTCCCGACTTTGAACACCTAGCGCAACATCTGTGGTCACCTGATAACCTCACCACGCAGGGGAGGGGGGGCAGAGCAGAAAGGAGACGGCAGATCAACTGCTCCAAAATGGGGGTCTATTTAAAGGCTAGCGAATACAAATTAGTTTTAAGATGGGACTTAATTTCTTCTACTGAGGTAGCATCTCTTAACTGTTACCGGTAGGGCATTCCAGAGTACTGGAGCCCGAATAGAAAACCCTCTATAGCCCACAGACTTTTTTTGGGCTCTGGTAATCACTAATAAGCCGGAGTTCTTAGAACGCAGAGATTATTTTGGATGGCAATATCCGTCGTCCAAACATTCGTATCTGTGTAAAAAGAACCCAGTTGTAGCTTGGAGGCCTTGTCTTTAATCTTATTTCTTATGAGTTACATTTTCTTATTAAAGAAATTCATAGAGTCATCTGATGAGTGGGTGGAGCTACTGGGGGGAGTCTTTTGTTGGGTTAGCAATGCTACTGGACTAAACAAATGTTTAGGATCGTTTTTATTGAAGCACATTCACCCATTCACACACTGATGGCGGGAGCTGCCATGCAAGGCCCTGACCACGACCACGAGCAAGGGTGAAGTGTCTTACTCAAGGACACAGCGGACGTGACTAGGTTGGTAGAAGGTTGGGATCGAACCAGGAACCCTCAGGTTGCTAGCACGGCCACTCTCCTAACCGCTCCAGCCGTGCTCCAATCACCCTATCACAAAAAAATTAGAGTTGTACAAATTTTTGAAAACTCAAGACAGTCGTGACATTGTTCTTTACAATAGTATGTAAACTTTTGATTGCGATTTTATATGTATAAGTTGCTGAATATATATATATGTATATGTAAAAAAAATATATATATATATGATATATATATGTATATATGTGTATATATATATATATATAAAAAAATATATATATATGTATATATGTACATACATATATATATATATATATATATATATATATATATATATATATATATATGTGTGTGTGTGTGTGTGTGTACAAACCCCGTTTCCATATGAGTTGGGAAATTGTGTTAGATGTAAATATAAACGGAATACGATGATTTGTAAATCATTTTCAACCCATATTCACTTGAATATGCTACAAAAGACAACATATTTGATGTTAAAACTGATAAACATTTTTTTTTTGTGCAAATAATCATTAAATTTAGAATCTGATGCCAGCAACACGTGATAAAGAAGTTGTGAAAGATGGCAATAAATACTAATTAAGTTGAGGAATGCTCATCAAACACTTTTTTGGAACATCCCATAGGTGTGCAGGCTAATTGGGAACAGGTGG
>NC_084614.1:28507002-28527002 GCF_033978795.1 Nerophis ophidion | reverse complement strand
ACAATAAAATATACTATTAAATTAATGTTCCCCGTTAACACAATGCGATCCTTTGACTGAGTTAAAAAGCCCTATGATGATTTACATATAAAACACTTCCTTGTGGTCAAGATCAGTAATTATCAAACGGTGGTACTTATACCTCTAGTGATCCACAGGCTCCGTCCAGTGGTGTTTCAAATAATCACTTAATTATATATTGTATTGACACAGCTTGAGCCGTGTTTGAAGGTTTATCAGCGTTCAATGGAAGTCGTTACAATCTGACTACTCTCGGTTGTAGTCTACACCAAAATGAACAGTTAAGACACAAACAGAACTGTCTTGTGCCACCATTTCTATCGCTCAACATGCATGGGAACCAAATGTTCTCCACTTTATCTGCTTACGTCCGCCCTTTAGCAGCCTCCAATTTCAATCAATTTTATTTGATTTATTATTCTGTGAGAACAGTGTTTTATTTTTCTACAAACACACTCAAACTGTGTGTAATCATACAGTGGCCAAAAATACAAAAATACCTGCATACTCTGCTTTATTTTTATGAGAATTTAGGCCTGCTATGCTACTGTATTTTAATGTTGGTCATTATGGTGGTACTTGGAAAGCCAAGTGATTTCTGAGGTTGTACTTGGTGGAAAAAAGTTTGAAAACCACTGATCTAGTTAATTTGTATGGGATATGCTTTAGTGTAAATTATGCGCCACTGTCACTTAAATAACCAGTTTTCTTGATTGCGTCTGCAGGAGGTTTCTGTAGAACAGGGGTCACCAACCTTTTTGAAACCAAGAGCTACTTTTTGGGTACTGATTAATGCAAAGGGCTACCAGTTTGATACACACTTAAATAAATTGCCAGAAATAGCCAATTTTCTCAATTTACCTTGAACTCTATGTTATTATTAATAATTAATGATATTTATCTCTGTGGAAACACTGATCATCTTAAGGATTTCTCACAATAAATATATATTTTTTATGACCTGTTTTAAATAGGTTAAAATCCAATCTGCACTTTGTTAGAATATATAACAAATTGGACCAAGGTATATTTCTAACAAACACAAATCATTATTTCTTCTAGATTTTCCAGAACAAAAATTTTAAAATAAATTCAAAAGACTTTGAAATAAGATTTAAATTTAATTCTACAGATTTTTCAAATTTGCCAGAATAACTTTTCTTGAATTTTAATCATAATACGTTTGAAGAAACATTTCACAAATATTCTTTGTCGAAAAAACAGAAGCTAAAATGAGGAATTAAATTAAAATGTATTTATCATTCTTTACAATAAAAAAACAAATTTACTTGAACATTGATTTAAATTGTCAGGAAAGAGGAGGAAGGAATTTAAAAGGTAAAAGGTTGAATTTTTTCTCTAAAATTGTCTTTCTGAAAGTTATAAGAAGCAAAGTAAAAAAATAAATGAATTTATTTAAACAAGTGAAGACCAATTCTTTAAAATATTTTCTTGGATTTTCAACCTCTCCAAGGTTTCTCATAGTCACCGTCACCGACGTCCCACTGGGGTGTGTTTTTCCTTGCCCTTATGCGGGCTCTGTACCGCGAACATCGTTGTGGCTTGTGCAGCCTTTTGAGACACTTGTAATTTAGGGCTATATAAAAAAACATTGATTGAATGATTGAAGACATGCACCTGGGATAGGTTGATTGGCAAAACTAAATTGGCCCTAGTGTGTGAATGTGAGTGTGAATGTTGTCTGTCTATCAGTGTTGGCCCTGCGATGAGGTGGCGACTTGTCCAGGGTGTACCCCGCCTTCCGCCCGATTGTAGCTGAGATAGGCACCAGTGCCCCCCGCGCCCCCAAAAGGGAATAAGTGGTAGAAAATGGATGGATGATTGATTGAAGTCACGTCCGATGTGTCCTTGAGCAGGACACTTCACCCTTGCTCCTAATGGGTCCTGGTTAGCGCCTTGCATGGCAGCTCCCGCCATCAGTGTATGAGTGTGTGTGTGAATGGGTGAATGTGGAAATAGTGTGAAAGCGCTTTGAGTTCCTTAAAAAAAGGTAGAAAAGCGCTGTACAAGTATAACCCATTTATAAGTCAGAATAGGCAAAATGTATCATAGGAGACCTTCAAGTGTCGCTTGTGTCAGCAGGATCACCCTCCTGTCCTCAACCAGCTGGACTCTAGCAGCAACCCGTCCTCCACTACCTCGTCCACGCCCTCCTCACCAGCACCCTTTCAACAGAGTAATCCTCCGAGCGCCACACCGCCGCCCAACCCATCCCCCAAAGGTCATCGGGACAGTCGCTTCAACTTCCCAGGTGACTCACACAATGGCAGCTTACAAAAAGGAAACTAACATAACACTTATGTATACTATAGTAAGTCCAATGTGCATGCAAGAATGCAGTATTATTATACTGATTTTTCCCCTATATTGAATAAAGTTGTATGTAGAAATAACACTGAACAATGATTTACGTATTTTTTCTTTAAAAAAATGTCTTTAACCAAGAGCCTCTCCCCTCAACCATGCTTGCCGGCCTATCCCATCTCTTTCTCTCTCTCTCTCTCTTTTTAACAAAAGCCGCCTGCTACTTTCAGCATAGACAGCAGTTTGTCTTTCCTGGTGAGTCCCGACATGTCACACTGCATTGTTACATCTCATCATTGCTTTGTACAAGTCCTACATGCCCTGCAGCTCCTCCTGTCCTCTGCAAGTTTTCTCTTAGGCGTTTAGCAGTGTCTCAAGTCTGTGTGCTCACCCCACCATTGCATGCTTAATACTGTATTGCCATCTGCTGGCGGTAGTGGCAAAATGCATGTTTTGTTCAACTTAGGGTTTTGGAAATGGGCAGTCTTTTTAAGTTTTTCAATGTAGTTTTTGCATTTTATTATTGTTATTTGTTTTTGTGTTAGTATTTTTTTTAAATGACAAGAGTTCAGGAGAGCAGTGATTTCCAACCACTGTGCCACTGTTAATGATCACATTTTTAAAAATGTGTATTTATTTTCAATAAATGCATTTTTGTGCAGCTAAAAATACTGACATGCAGAACAACTACAGTAAATGATCTTTGAATTTTTTTCTAGAGGCTCAATAAAGGTTGGGAATAACTGCATTATAGATTAAAATGAAGTAGTGTATTTATTATTTCTCCAATTTTTTCACAGATGTTTCCAGTCCTGTTACTTTACACCCGGATGTTCTCCAAGACACAGTGTAAAACTTTTCTATTCCTGTCTCATTTATATTATCATACTTTTTGTTTCACTTCTCTTTCTAATGCAAATTGTGTTTATCGCAGTAGTGAGATTGAACAATCAGTGGATGACATACATGATGAGCTGATTGAAGATGAAGATGAAGAGGTAGAGTATGACATCCTAATATTGATATAGTGATGATATGAAGCGATCCTACATTTTTTCATATTTTAGCTCAGGACCCACTTTGCAAATGTGGCTCCTTTCCATGACTTAAACTCATTACAATGCATTAGAATTTACATTCTATCAACAAAAAAATAAAATAAATAAATAAAAACATATTTAGTTTTTTAATTTACTTGTTGTTTGTATTATAATTGTTTGTATACTTAACAAAAAAAATGCATCTTGAAATGACATAAAATTTACAATCAGAAAAGGAATGGTCGGTAAAAATCATCATTTTACTGTCATTAAAAAAAATAGTGGGGCGAATGAGAAACATTTGTCTGAATATTACTGTGCTTTTAACTCCAATACCAGTACTAATTTGTGATCCTCTTCTAGGAAGAAGAGGAGGACATTGAGGTGGAAGAAGAAGACCCTGAGCTTGAAGAGGACAATGAGGATGACGAGGAGGAGAACGATGATGAAGAGGATGATGAGAACGAGGACGAGATGCGGATGAACATGGGCTCTGATAGTGAGTGCGAAGGTGACAAGCTGGACGATCTGCCCTGCCCTCGAGGGAATCAGTGGAAGGTCCCCATTTCCCGCATAGCCAGCCAGACCAGTGTATACCTGCAGGAGTGGGACATCCCCTTTGAGCAGCTGGACGTTGGAGAACTCATAGGGAAGGTGAGGATACACACTTCATACAATCAATAGCCACAGCAACACTCACATAACCACATCATGGAACACAGTCAGAGAGGAATATGTTAATTATTATGGGGTCTACGCTTACATCAAATTGTCATGTTGTATTTATTTAGATACATAAGGTGGGGCAGCAGGATTCTAGATGTTGCAATCACCTTATTTGCTTAATTGGTTACGACACACATTTTTTCAAATGGCAGAAAAATCATTTAACAGACCAATCATTGTGTCATTTTTGTTATCAACATTTTAAGTTATCGTTACATTATGCCCTGTAGTTTGTTTTTTTAACCTTTTGTATTATTTTTTTTAAGTATGTTTTTTTTATTTTTCATTTTTACGATGTTCCCTGAGCCCATAAAACAGGCTCTGGCTTCTTATCACTACAGTCGTCCCTCGTTAACTGCGGTTAAATCGTACCGGGAATGCCCGTGATAATAAACACATTTCCGGGAAGTATAAGATTATTTCATTAAATTTAATATTTTCATAGTTAGAGCATACAAAACCTTCAACCTCAACCTTCTATTTAAATGTTTTTATTAGAGATTGACCGATTATCGGCGCGAATATTTGGCATTTTGATATACATCGTATCAGATTGTTTTATTTATTATTTTTTTACAACGACAACCGAAGTACATCAGCAGACACAATATATACACATATGATACCAGTATTTAGTATTTGCAATAATAAATAATTAGTCAAATAGATAGCTATAAACATTGTTTAGGCACCAGCCCGTTTGCCCTGCTTGTGAACGGTTGCCTTTTTTTTCACTGCAGAAATAATTCACGGTTCCATACGAGGAAACCTTATAATGTATTAAATCCATAAACTGATATAAATGTGAGTAGAATGGAGTAGATGGCAAATTGTTGTGATGTAGAGTAATCCCATATTTATACCAATTTTCCCAGGAAATGTCCCATATTTTGAAATGCAAATGTTGATGCTCCTCCACAGCATTAGAAACATGTATTGAAGGTGTTTGTGATATCCCCTGATGTTGTTTGGTGCTAAATTAATTGCAACATTAGCACCACATTAAACATTATGTTGCCACTTGTTTGACGTTTCCTCAAATTCAATGTTAAAAAAATAACTTCAAACCTTGTCTAGATGTTTGCTGACGTATACTACTGATGTTTAAAGAACTTGAACTGCAAATGAATATCGGCACTCTGTTTTTCACAACTTTGTGCAGATACAGTAGTAAAACTGTAGATGTTTTTATCTGTTTGCTCAATTCTGACAGCTGCAAAAGCACTGCAAAATTTAACCATTTAGCTTTTGCAGAGTTGCTAAGAGTTGCTAAGAGTCCGTTTCCCAGACAATATATTGTTGTGCTTTACTATACCATTGTTGGCGTTTTGTTTGTTGTTACATAAAAACACTTGATATGAAGCACACTGCACCTTTTGAAAGAAAACAGTTCTATAGCAAATCTGAAAAATGGCTATGTTTGCTAATATTTTTTAAAATTAGTCTTATGTTGTGTTTAATTAGTTTAACCATTTTGTTTTCCAATGTAGTTTGTGTCCGTATGGGTATCAATTGGTCTTAAATTATATCTTCTATAGTGTTCAAAAAGTCTTGAAAAGTCTTACATTTGACTTGTAGAAACCTGCGAAGACCTTGTGGTAAAGCAGCAATATTTTACCGCGATGTAGGTAGGGACGACTTTATTGCTAATTATGACTCTCACTAGTTGAAATCTGGGCTGCACGTTTGTGAAAGTGCTCACACACTTCCACGCCTCGTCTTTCACTGCCGTGGTAATGCGCTTGTGAAAGTGCCCTGCCCTGCTACCACAGCATATAACGACCGCATGAATTTTGATAACCAACACTTGAGTTACGATGCATACCGCCACCTAACAGGTAGTGCTAATTCTATTTGTGGCAGCCCAAATGTATTCCAAGTCGGCCACTATAATTTAATATATGAATGACAACCTCTCAGTCTCAGTATGACTGAGCATGATTCTCCATGTGTGCTTAATGCAGTGTCAGATGAGTGTATGTACCGTATTTTCATCTGAAAAGATGATTTTGATGGAGATGTTTGTTCACCTAGGGCCGATGGGGCAAGGTGCACAAAGGTCGGTGGCACGGCGAGGTGGCCATCCGACTTCTGGAGATTGACGGGAACAATCAGGACCACCTGAAGCTCTTTAAAAAGGAAGTGATGAATTACAGGCAGACGAGGCACGAAAACGTGGTGCTTTTCATGGGGGCCTGCATGGCCCCGCCCCACTTAGCCATCATCACCAGGTGAGACCCGGGGTCTTGTACGTACGGCGACATTAAAGTGATTCCAGAGTTACATGGGATCATTTATCGTGTGTCTTTTGTTGTCTACTCCAAGTTTCTGTAAAGGGAGGACGCTGTATTCTGTCGTGAGAGATACTAAGAACACTTTGGATATCAACAAGACCAGACAAATTGCCCAGGAAATTGTAAAGGTAGAGTATTTTTTTGCATTTAACAGTCAGCACATGAGCACTCACGCTGAGCATTTATTGCTGCAAAAAAGAAAGACAAAATAAAATTCTAGGTGAATTTATTTATTTTCTTGAATAACAGCATACTTATTAGTTTACGTGTACGATAAACATTTTCAATTTCAATAGAACACCAATATTGTTGCCTTGACTATTGGCCAATACCAACATCAGTCTATCTGCACAAATAATACATACTTTTTACTTATTGTGCTGTATTTTGCAGTGTGGAATATTAAACAGGGCACATCAGCTTATTACGCACCAGCTGTTTGTTTGCATCTTAGTAGTTTTGATTGCCAAATTCGCAGGTGTTAAAATCGGCATGTAAATTAACATGTATTGCAGGTCCAATGTAAATTAGCATCAAGCTAGTGCATTTGTTTAAATGCCTTTCTTTTATATTTGAATGTCGCAGAGAAGTTGTTTTATATCTCATGTTAGTTATATTGACATACTTTATTTCTATATGATCAGTTTTACAGTGTTATGAAATAAAGACTCTTAAATGACTCTCAAACGGAGACAGGTTGTCTGCCTACTAAGCTAGCAAGAAGATACGTTAGCTGTAACGAAACATAATGCTTTTATCAGAATTCTTGTAGCAAATGTTTTAGATGCAGACCGATATCTGATACCTTGTTTTGTTTTGCTCACATTGGACTGTTATCAACATTAGATCAGAACACCCCTAAAATTTATTACTATGTTCATATTGTATGTTTTCCATATTAGACTTATTTGTTTATCTTAAGTAATGGCACTGTAATGGAAACAAATATATTTTACTTGTTTTCAGCAGTTAGGCAAGTCAGTTTATCTTGTTCAGTGGCTTCAATGGCACCCTATGTGAGACCCTCCTACTGATTGTATTAGTCAAATATATATTTTTTTAATCAACATTAATGTCAGGTCTTTATTATAAATATTTGATTTTTGGTTATATTTGAGTTTTATATTAAAGGCATTTAGTAGCTGAGATGATGCAACTGTGAATGTCTGTGTCCCTATTTAGGGCATGGGATACCTGCACGCTAAAGGCATCGTCCACAAAGACTTGAAGTCAAAGAACGTGTTTCACGATACCAACAAGGTTGTGATCACTGATTTTGGTCTTTTTGGGATCTCTGGAGTTGTTCAGGAAGGAAGGTGAGAAGTGCCTCACTTTTAAAGTGTGATTGATACCATCAGTCAGTTATCAGCCTTGCAAATGGAGACTGTGTAAAATTTCAATATCTATTATTCATGCCCTCTTTTAAACACACCAAATCTATATTTTGTATAAATTCTTTACAGGCGGGAGAATCAACTAAAACTTCCACATGGCTGGATTTGTTACTTGGCGCCAGAAATTGTGCGCAAAATGAGCCCCGGTAACAATGAGGACCGACTTCCTTTCTCCAACGCAGCAGACGTGTATGCCTTTGGGTACGTTCACTTCAATGCACCTTTACGACACCAGCAGTCCCACTCATGCTTACAAGGTGCAACATTATTTTTATTAGGTCTGGACCTGAAAATTATGTCTATAGGTTTTATGGCAAATTTTCAGAACCCCCACTCTTCCGAAAGGTGAGCGGGTCTGCATCAGTTTTGAAGAAATCGTGGACCAGGGCGACAAAAAACATTCAATTAAGCAATGAAAATAATAGTTTTATCCTATTTTCCAGACTATAAAGCGCACCAATATGTAAGTCGCATCCACAACATTTTAGAAGAAAAAATGTTTCCATATATTAGCTGACTCGGACAATAAGTCGCAGATATATACTTTGTGAAATGAGATATTTACACCGAAGGATTTTGTTAACAAAACAGAAGTCCTCGTCATGGACCCTCGAGCGGCGGAAGATAGCTCTCTAATCAGCTAAACAGACTCCATAACTCAGCGGTGACGTTTTCGTGAATTTACTGCGGAATTTGTGGTACTGAAACAACACAAAAAGGATACTATTGTAAGTTAATAATACTAACACAAACACTTGTAAACGTGTTAGTATATTAGCTAATACTAACGACACTAGTTTGATTACATTACACTAGCATGTAGAGTTCAGAAAGTATGTATTGTTTTAGTTATACTGTAAACTTAGAAATGTTGCTTGGAGTGATGAATGAAAAAACCAAATGAGTATAAAGGCTATGGATGACTGAAGAGCATTTATACTTCCAGTTCAAGGCACAAAAACTGAAGGAAATTCTGTCGTGTCGACATTCAACCTGCAGCACCTACAGTGAGCGAACTTGTCCAAAAGGTGGCGCCATAGCACAAACAGTAACACCTTCTTAGTGTAAGTGTTGGTGTGACTACTACATAAGTCTGCTGTTAACAAAACATTATGGTCGTTAACGAAGAAAAATCCATGGATTAGCACTCACCTTTGTATAAACTGCAGGGTTTAAACCTTGTTGAAAATGTAGCGTCTTAAAGTACGAAAAATACAATACATGCCTTTTTCCACACTGTTTATGAGGGAAATGATCTCCAGTTCTAGATGACGTCACACCAAGACAGGGCGGTGTATCGAGTTTGGTGTTCCAAGTACAATTAGTGATCTACAAATTACTTAAAAACCTGATTGATAATATGGGAAATGACTGCTAGATTAGCTTCAGTAACAAGACATACATAAAAAAAACTTGTAAGTAAAATTTGGGTCCTTTACGCTCCTCCCCACTTTGATTTTTTACAGCACAATTTGGTACGAGCTCCAAGCAAGGGACTGGCCAATCACCAACCAGCCTGTGGAAGCAACCATATGGCAGGTTGGGAGTGGAGAAGGTATCAAAAAGATCCTGGCAGAGATCAGCCTGGGGAAAGAAGTCACTGTGAGTGCGACACCTGAAATTTCCCACAAAATGTTAGCATGCTCTGCCAGGCGCGCTGACCCACACTGTGTCTCAGGAGATCCTCTCGGCCTGCTGGGCGTACGAGCTGCGTGACCGGCCCACTTTCACGCAGCTGGCCGACATGCTGGAAAAGTTGCCCAAGCTCAACCGAAGGCTGTCTCACCCCGGGCACTTCTGGAAGTCTGCGGAGTAGGTATCTTCCAAGGATATGGACATGTGGAAATAAAGATCTGCTGATTTTTTTTATGGTGCACTGGCTCAGTCTTGAGAATGATTAATTAGTCCAAATTACAGTTTAGCTGTTTTGATAGAAGTCCTTTCATGACACCACACACCTCACATCTGTCTGAACACTCACTAGCAGAGAAAGAGAAAGTAATACTGTATGCACTTAAAATTAATTTATCCTTGGTGAATAGCTTGTTTTTAAGTGCATCTCTCCAGGTCACTAGTGTGTGTGTGTGTACGTATTTGTGTGTAAGTAACAGTAACTCGATTCAGGAAAAAGTTGATTTGCATTTCCAAAACTCTACAACCTAAGTATGACACGATCATTAGCTGTATTCCAAAATTGGTACTTTCATAAGCTCCAGCCAAATTCCGTCAACACTACCGAGGTCCGAGTTACATCCAATCAAACGACACAATTTTTTAAAACTTGCTTTGCACTTGACTTTCTGCTCAAGCACTTGGCGTGCAAACAAGCAACTTCAACATAACTTTTGGTTATGTTGTAATTTTCTATGCCGACAGAGCAAGTATGCCTGATAAAAAGTAAGGCTTCACTTTTCAAAAATGCACTAACTCGATGCTAATTTGGATTGCATATTCCATATACAGGCTACTGATTAGCATTTGCAATTTTACACGGCAACTTCAACACCACCAATTTGGTAGTCAAAACTACAACTAAAATGCATGTTACAATAAATCAGCTGGTGCATAATAACACAGTACTTATAGTACAAACACTTTGTAGGGTGCAACATAAGACAAGACTGACAATTAACTTTACGCCAAAGAATACTTCCTGACTACGGCAACACACTTTGGACAAACTGAAGGGAACGGATATTTGCAAATGAGACTCAGAGGTGGAGGCAAACAAAATGTAACATCCATCCATCCTTACTTTTCTACCGCTTGTTTCTCTTGTTGGGAGGCAGGGAGGGGCTAAAGCCTATCCCAGCTGCATTCGGGCAGGGTACAACCTGGACAAGTCACCACCTCATCGCAGGGCCAACACAGACAACATTCACACACCAATTTAGTGTTGCCAATCAGCCTATCGCCAGATGCATGTCTCATAACAAAATAATCAGCTCAGTGTTACATTTTAAATGAAAACTTGTTAGATTTTGTTACTAAACAAATAAACATCTATTACCACTCGAACACACAAAATGAGTGAAAATTGGTAACGTTGAGTACTGATACCGAGCATCCCTACCCAGTAAGTTACTGGCTAATGATTGCATTATGTTCCTAAGTCACAGTAAATGTAAAAGTACATATTTACTGTGACTTACGAACAACAAGGCACTCATTCTGCATTGAAACGGTGAATTAACTGTAAAATTACAATTGTGAAGTTCCATCCATCCATTTTCTACCGGGGTTGCGGGGGTGCTGTGAAATTATAGCATGTATTTGGATTTTTATTGTAATTAACTATAAAAAACCCAGATCTGCAGTTACAGTAAATTGCGATAAAGATATTTCACAGTAAATTACTGTAACTATTCCTTGCAAATATTAGCCAGTAATTTGTTGCTAATTGGCATTGTACTCGTACTGGGGAAGAATATTCTCTAATACTAGGCTCACTCTACTAAAAGGACATTTAAATTGGGAAACAATTCCTTGTCCAAATGTATTCATCACCTTTCTTAAAACATGTTTCAAATTTTAAAATAATTGATAAGAATGATCCAGGTTGGGCTAAAAGTTACCATGGTCTCACTCGTTAATGATATTTTATCAGGAGGTATTAACCTATACAATTCACCAACTAAAACATCACTTGAATTCAGATAGAAATAATCCCACAGTACAGTTAATGATGATGAGTAAGTGAACACTACATGCTGTTTTCATCATCATTTAGCACAACGTAAACATGTGTTGCAGTCAAATAGTTAGGACAGGGGTCGGGAACCTTTTTGGCTGAGAGAGCCATGAAAGCCAAATATTTTAAAATTAATTTCCGTGAGAGTCGTACAATTTTTTCCAACACTGAATAAAACTATATGTGTGCATTTTTAAGTAAGACCAACATTTTTAGAGTATGATAAGTCTCTTTTTATTATTAATAACATTGTTATTCTGAAGTTAACTAATAATACATAAAATAATTCTTACCATTAATGAACAGGTGCGGAAGAAAACTGATTGATGGATTAAGATGCATGAGAATGTTTTATATTCTGAACGTTATTTTTAACACTGTGATTACCAGCGGAATTATTCATTACTTATTGTGTTAAGCAATGTCGGCTAAGATTTGTCTGAGAGCCAGATGCAGACGTCAAAAGAGCCACATCTGGCTCTAGAGCCATAGGTTCCCTACCCCTGAGTTAGGAGATCATCTAAAATACTATTGACTATTTCTATTGGGATGTTTTTACATTGGAATGAACTTTTTACTTTTTAAGCAAAAAATCAGAGGAATGTTTGTAAGGAGAAATAGTGGTTTGCATGGTGTAATAACCCAAGAATCGTTCCTCTTCATGCAATGTGGTGTTTACAATAATAACTCCCCTCCTAATGTGTCTTTTGAACACAACCACTAACAGCTTTATTAATGATGGCCTTTTCCTTTTTGCTGTCTTGTCTTGTGTGTTGTGTCGCCCTGCAGGTTGTAGCAGCACACTTAAGCAATGCAACACAAAGCCTGGGACTGCCTTGCATGCTCCTGAATATTTAACGCCCGCAGGATTGTTCAAAGCATTGCCTCCGACTCTCTGCTTCCACTTCTTCTTGTCTCCTTCCTGACATGCGCACCTCTGGCCTGCAAAGTTGTCTCTTATTTTTCCTCCCTTCTTTGTTTTGGCCTTTCAGTTCTTAACTTTGAGGCTTTTGAATGATTCTGTGTGTTCGTTTGTTTGTTTTTTTGTGTGTGTGTGCGTGTGCGTGCTCACCACCTCTACTCACCGAGTCCTTCCCTTTGCAAACACACACACACACACACACTGCAGGACATGGAATGCACACACAGCAACCTTTAGTTGACCCCCCTGAAGGTTTGGCAGCCATGAGGGAGGTTGCTTGCGTGACGTGGGCTCACTTCATTAGACTCCACGTTGAACACTGATTGCATGTGATGCGTGACAATGTTGAGCTGCGTGCACACGCACACGCAGTATGCACTTTGTCAGCAGGATTTCAAACAAGCTCCTCAGAGATATTTGGTTTGGCATATCTACTGTTTTCTGGAATTTAAAGGGATGTTATTATTTTTGGAACGTGGGTAAATTAGTGAACCAACCAAGATGGCACATTCTTGCTTTTTAAAAATGTTTTTTTTGGGGATATATATATATATTTTTTTCCTGATTATTTAAGGAAGCAAGCATTTTAAAATGTATTTGTAGTTATCGTTTTTGTTTTTTTCAATGTTTTTAAAAAAAGATATTTAATTTAGCAAAGCGGGTGTTTTGTATTTTTTATTTTTAAACATTTGTTTTATGCTGTTTTTTGTGATAATTTAGCGACAGAGGCATTTTTAACTATGAATTTTTTTGATTTTCTATTATTCTATTGTTTTTTTGTGGGATAATTTAGTGAATCAACATTTTTTGTGTCCTATGTAATTTATTTCTTGATTCAGCGAAACCCAACATTTTTGGGGCATTTTTACATGTATTTTAAAAATGTTTTGGTAATTTTGTGAACAACCGTTTCAGCTTTTTCTGGCATTAAAAAATAGCTTTTTTAAAAAGTTTTAAATAAATTATAGATCAAAAAAAATTAAATATTGTGTAGCAACCATTTCTCTACTTTTCGTCATGATTTTTTTTTTTTTTTTTTAAACATTTTGTGGGGGTGATTTAGTGAACCAAAAAACACTATTTTCGGTGAACTGAACATTACAGCATTTTTCAAAGTGATGTACATTGTATCATTTAAATTAAAATTATACATATTTGGGATAATTCAGTCCAGCTGGCCTTTTCTGGCACATATTTAAAATTAAATTTTAATATTGTTTTGTGTGTGTGTGGGTGGGGGGTAGTTATGTGAATCAACCATTGCAGTGGTTTTGGTGGTTTTTTTTCTTTCTTATTTTATGAAATGTTTTCCATCTCTATTCAGCATCCTCCCATTAAGTAAACATACTATTTTAATAATCCTTATTTATGGTCAATTGGTTCCACTCTGTCAAGTGCACCTTAAGTTTTTTTAACAGCAGCTGAAAAAAAGAAAAGAAATTCAGGACCTCAGCACAAAAGTGTCCTCTATGTTCCTAAACGTTACCTCTTGTGTGTGTGTTTTTCCTTTGTGATTGTTTGCTTCACTCGGGTGTGTGTTGTGTATAAGTGTGCGGCTGAATGACATGTTGGAATACACTGTCAGTTTTGTGTTTGCTATGGTAAGTACTGTAAATAACATATTTAATGTACAGCAATTTATGACTCTTCAAATATTTGTATGAACATTTTATATGTAAAATGCATCACCACATTTTTTTGGATACGTCCCGCTACGGCTGATACAGATGTATATATATTTATATTTTTGTCATGTATAAAGGCTGTACGATTTTTTTCTTTTTTTCTTTTTTTTTTCTTAAATGGGCCAATACATTTTTTTTATGTTGTACAAATGCATATTTTTGTATTGCATGTAAAGACCGCACACACAAGTTCTGTTTTCATCCATGGAAGACAATAAAATGAACGCTTGTCATGTAAAAGATTAAAAGAGTGCAGTTTTTGGGTGCAAGTCCACTAAATCCAATGTATAAATGCATTCAATCACTGCCAAATACAATTAGCACGTTCATTTTTGATTGCAAATTTAATGAATACAATTTTTAAAAGATGAATTTAAGCTACTTTGAACACTGGAAAAATATTATTTATTGCTTGTGTCACTATCGGCTTTTGGAGTAGGACCCCAACGCAGAAAAGAAATAACAAAAAGCGCACTCTTAAAAGAGTGAGGGAAAATAACCAAGAGTTCACAAACTTAACACAATAGGTGTGTGTGTATATGTATATATATATATATATATATATATATATATATGTGTGTGTGTGTGTGTGTGTGTATGTATATTTATATGTATGTATATACGTATATATGTATATATATATATGTGTGTATATATATACATATGTATATATAAATCAAAGTTTACATATATATAAATCAGTATATAAATATATGAATATGTACAAACCCCGTTTCCATATGAGTTGGGAAATTGTGTTTGATGTAAATATAAACGGAATACAATTATTTGCAAATCCTTTTTAACCCATGCTCAATTGAATGCACTACAAAGACAAAACTCTGCTGTCATATTTTACGCTTCACAATGCGACACACATTTTCGATGGGAGACATGTCTGGACTGCAGGCCGGCCAGGTAAGTACCCGCACTCTTTTACTACGAAGCCACGCTGTTGTAACACGTGGCTTGGCATTGTTTTGCAGGGGCGTCCATGATAACGTTGCTTGGATGACAACATATGTTGCTCCAAAATCTGTATGGACCATTCAGCATTAATGGTGCCTTCACAGATGTGTATGTACCCATGCCTTGGGCACTAATACACCCCCATACCATCACAGATGCTGGCTTTTTAACTTTGAGCCGATAACAATCCGGATGGTTATTTTCCTCTTTGTTCCTGAGGACACCACGTCCACAGTTTCCAAATATAATTTGAAATGTGAACTCGTCAGACCACAGAACACTTTTCCACTTTGCATCAGTCCATCTTAGATAAGCTCGGTTCCAGCGAAGCCGGCGGCGTTCCTGGGTGTTGTTGCAAAATGGCTTTTGCTTTGCATAGTGGAGTTTTAACTTGCACTTACAGATGTAGTGACCAACTGTAGTTACTGACAGTGGTTTTGTGAAGTGTTCCTGAGCCCATGTGGTGATATCTTTACACACTGAAGTCCGTTTTTGATGCAGTACTGCCTGAGGGCTCAAAGGTCCGTAATATCATCGCTTACGTGCAGTGATTTCTCCTGATTTTCTGATTCTTTTGATGATTTTACGGACCGTAGATGGTAAAATCCCTAAATTCTTTGCAATGGTTCGTTGAAAAATGTTGTTCCAAAACTGTTGGACAATTTGCTTACAAATTGGTGACCCTCGCCCCATCCTTGTTTGTGAATTACTTAGCATTTCATGGAAGCTGCTTTTATACCCAATCATGGCACCCACCTGTTCCCAATTAGCCTGCACACCCGTGGGTTGTTCCAAATAAGTGTTTGATGAGCAAAACTCAACTTTATCAGTATTTATTACCAGTTTTCCCAACTTCTTTGTCACGTGTTGCTGGCATCAAATTCTAAAGTTAATGATTATTTGCCCAAAAAATGTTTATCAGTTTGAACATCAAATATGTTGTCTTTGTAGCATATTCAACTGAATATGGGTTGAAAGATATTTGCAAATCATTGTATTCCATTTGTTTACATCTAACACAATTTTCCAACTAATATGGAAACGGGGTTTGTACATTATATATACATATATATATATGTATATATATATATATATATAAGGTCCGTAATATCATTGCTTACGGTGGCAGAGGGTTTAGTGCGTCTGCCTCACAATAAGAAGGTCCTGCAGTCCTGGGTTCAAATCCAGGCTCGGGATCTTTCTGTGTGGAGGTTGCATTTTCTCCCCGTGAATGCGTGGGTTCCCTCCGGGTACTCCGGCTTCCTCCCACCTCCAAAGACATGCACCTGGGGATATGTTGATTGGCAACACTAAATTGGCCCTAGTGTGTGAATTTGAGTATGAATGTTGTTTGTCTATCTCTGTTGGCCCTGCGATGAGGTGGCGACTTGTCCAGGGTGTACCCCGCCTTCCGCCCAATTGTAGCTGAGATAGGCGCCAGTGCCCCCCGCGACCCCAAAAGGGAATAAGCGGTAGAAAATGGATGGATGAACGTGCAGTGATTTCTCCACATTCTCTGAACCTTTTGATGATTTTACAGACCGTAGATGGTAAAATCCTTAAATTCCTTGCAATAGCTCATTGAGAAATGTTCTAAATCTGTTTGCCAATTTGGTGACAAATTGGTGACCCTCGCCCCATCCTTGTTTGTGAATTACTTAGCATTTCATGGAAGCTTTTTTTATACCCAATCATGGCACCCACCTGTTCCCAATTAGCCTGCTCACCTGTGGGATGTTCCATATAAGTGTTTGATGAGCATTCCTCAACTTCATCAGTATTTATTGCCACCTTTTCCAACTTCTTTGTCACGTGTGGCTTGCATCAAATTCTAAAGTTAATGATTATTTGCAAAAAAAAAAAGTTTATCAGTTTTAACATCAAATATGTTGTCCTTGTAGCGTATTCAACTGAATATGGGTTGAAAATGATTTGCAAATCATTGTATTCTGTTTATATTTACATATAACACATTTTCCCAACTCATCTGGAAATGGGGTTTGTATATATACATGTATATACATGTGTATATATATGTATATACATGTGTGTGTGTATATATATATATATATATGTGTGTATATATATATATATATATATATATATATATATATATATATATATATATATATATATGTGTGTGTCTCAGAAAATTTGAATATTGTGATAAAATCCTTTATTTTCTGTAATGCAACTAAAAACATGAAAATATAAATTCTGTATTCATTACACATCAACTGAAATATTGCAAGCCTTTTGTTATTTTAATATTGCATACAGTTTAAGAAAACTCAAAATTCCCATCTCAAAAAATTTGAATATTTCCTCAGACCAAGTAAAAAAAAAGATTTATAACAGCAAAACAAAATTAAACATTTGAAAATGTCAATTAATGCACTCAATACTTGGTTGGGAATCTTTTTGCATGGATTACTGCATCAATGCGGCGTGGCATGGAGGCAATCGGCCTGTGGCATTGCTGAGGTGTTATGGATGCCCAGGATGCTTCAATAGCGGCCTTCGGCTCATTTGCATTATTTGGCCTGGTGTCTTTCAACTTCTTCTTCACAATACCCCACAAATTCTCTATGGGGTTTAGATCAAGAGAGTTGGCAGGCCAATCGAAGACAGTAATGTCATGGTCAGTACACCAGTTACTGCTGGTTTTGGCACTGTGAGCAGGTGCCAGATCTTGCTGGAAAATTAAATCATCATCTCCATACAGCTTTACAACAGATGGACGCGTGTACACAGCTGCATTGACTCTGGACTTGATGAAACACAGTGGACCAAAACCAGCAACTTACATGGCTCCCCAAACCGTTGCTGACTGAGGGAACTTCCGTTGTTTAGAGTTCAGGAGAGGCTTGACCATGGGAATACGACTATTGAAGTTTTATCTGTTTAAAATCTCTATGGAGATGATGATTTTATTTTCCAGCATGATCTGGCACCTGTCCACAGTGTCAAAACCACCAGTAACTGGTGTACTGACCATGGCATTACTGTCCTCCATTGGCCTGGCAACTCCCCTGACCTGAACCTCGAAGAGAATTTTATGTTTAGGTTGTTAATGTTTAGGTTGTTTAGGTTGTAATGCAACGAATGTTTTTAGTTGCATTACAGAAAATAAAGGACTTTATCACAATATTCTAATATTCTGAGACAGTCCTGTGTATATATATATATATATATATATATATTGTATATCAATACATACATATATATTGTATTGATTGATTGAAACTTTTATTTGTAGATTGCACAGTTAAGTACATATTCCGTACAATTGACCACTAAATGGTAACACCCGAATAAGTTTTTCAAATTGTTTAAATTGGGGTCCATGTTGATCAATTCATGGTATATATACGTGTGTGTGTGTGTAAATATGTCAGAGATGTGCTGTCAGGGGAGGCAAAGCAGGCAGTGCCTCACCCAGCACCAGGTGGCTTAATGTTCCAAAATGAAGTAATAAAATAAGTCTTAATATTTCTCTTGGTTTATGCTTTCTATATGATTTTGGTGTGGTTCCTGTATATTTTGGTAATTTTCATGGGCAAAATCGCAGAAATTTTGTTTTTACTGATCGAAACAATGCAGCAGATGAGAAGTGAGGCGGAGACAGGCGGTACCTCCACGGCTACACAGAGTGTGTATTGGGCGTGTGCGGGGGCGCATGCTTGTTGCCACGGGGAAAAAGCAGGGCATGAGGCAGTAAGTACCTCTGCCTCAAGGTAGGGGGAGATATATTGTCAACTTGCAGTTCAATGCCTCAGCAGTACTCTGACTTGCTAACTGGGAGAAGTGGGGGCGCTCAAGCTAGCAGACACAGGTCTCTCCAGCAGAAGCCAGTCTTTTTTTCTTTTCTTTTTTTTTTTAACTGTACTCATAACAAGCATGGCATTTTTATTAGAGTAAGCCAGCGTTTGTGGGTGTTTTTTGTCAAATGCAAAAATATTGTTTAATTTCTTGAAATTAAATGAATGTTTCTGCCAATATGGAGGACTATATACTGTATCCAAGATGAAATACTTCTCTAAACTGGACTTTAAGACAAAATGAATGTGATCATTTAAAATATGTTTTCATGGAGGATAGCTATTGCTGCTTCAGCTACAAATACAGAAAGGTAATATACACTCACAATACTTGATTTATTTTGTTAAAAGCAAATGGGACCAAAAAGTATTTAATAACAACTTAATCAAATACTTTTTGGACCCATTTATCATATCATAATATTATTATGATAACGTTTTTTATGAAAGCGAATAACTCCCTTTTTTCCCCTGTTACTCTGTGTGCAACCTAAATCAACATAATTGCCAACCCTCCCGGATTTTCCGGGAGACTCCCGAAATTCAGCGCCTCTCCCGAAAACCTCCCGGGACAATTTTTCTCCCGAAAATCTCCCGAAATTCAGGCAGAGCTGGAAGCCACGCCCCCTCCAGCTCCATGCGGACCTGACTCAATGTTGTGACCATCTTAAACAGGACAATACTGCCATCTACTGTAGTAAATATATTCTACATTTAAGTGCAGTCAAGGAACATGCATTAGGGAGTCTGTTCTGAAGCCCACAGTAAAGAGACGTAACTTCATCACGTCGCCTGGTTATTGACTCCAACCCAATATATTGCACTGTCGACGAAATACGCTTGCAAGTTCCAGAACGGTTGGAAACAAGAATTTCAGTTTATCCAGGAGAGTTGTTGCCTGTAAATTTTGTAGAATAGACTTCTCCATTGAACAAGGCGGCCGAACGGATATTCTCAGCCATAAAAGGTCAGCGAAGCACAAAGTGTCCGCAGCGCCGCATCGTTCACAACTCAGTATTATGGGCCACCTCGCAAAATGGAGACTTGACGGTGTATCTTATGCTGTGACAAAGATGGCTATGCTGATAGCTAGAAGCAACATCCCGTTCTCA